>NC_092402.1:4354316-4510902 GCF_030028105.1 Mobula birostris
ACGGTTTTCATCAGCGGACGGTCTACTGACCCACCCCACCCCTCCACACACCCCGTGGTACAGTCTCGATCACCGAGGAACAGTCTCGCCCGCTGCGTTACAGTCTCACAGATGTCAGTGCAGTCCCACCCAGCGTGAAACAGCCCCACTCCCGGAGATACAGTGAGGCAAAGCCGGGTGTCCTTTCCGACGAGGCAGTCACAGCTTGACCAGCCCCGGGGCACAGTCCGCTGACTCTCGCACACCGGCTGATGGCGGAGGAAGGGTCCAAATGCGTGTCCACGCTGTCAGGGTTCCTGGCCCAGGGAGAGTTCGGTGTGTCCGTGACTGGACGTTCCCCCCTCCTCCTTAAAACATCATTGGGTTTTACATTTGCTGCTCTTTACATCCAAACGCGGCCCCCACGCCCGGTTCCAGCGGGTCACCGGAGATCTCCAAGGGCCCGGCCCCAATTACCAGGGCACGGGATAACCTTGTCAGAGGGGCGCTAGTGTTCGGGGGTGGGGGGGGGGGTCTCGGGTCACCGTCGGCGAGTCCTGGCACCGATACCCGGAGGCTGGTCGGAAGTCTGGAAGTTGAGGCCCGTATCTGCCGGATTTTTGCCGGCCGGCTGGGGGAAGGGCCAGTGTCCGCTCAGTCCGGCATCACGGCGGGCTGGAGGCCGAGGGATTGACCCGCCCTGGGATCGGAACGACATATTTCCCGGTGCCTCTCGATGCCCGTGTAAATCTGAACTTGGGCTCGGCACCAGGGGCCGGGAGAGGGGCGAGGCGGGCGGGGTGAGGGAACTGGAGCCGGGCGCCGAACGCAGGGAAGCAGCCTATGGCTGGCGGGGGTGGGGGGGGGTGGTGCGGGGGAGGAGGGGTGACGGGGGAGTGAAGCGGGAGGGCAAAGGGTGAGGAGGGAAGGGGTGATGGGGAGGTGAGGTGAAGGGGTGTGGCTTGGCAATGAGGAGGTGAGGAAGTAGAGAAGCGTAATGAGGGAGATGAGGTAGTAGAGAAGGGTAATGAGGGAGATGAGGAGATGGAGTAGGACATTGAGGGAGATGAGGAGATAGAGAGGGTCGATGAGGAAGTGGAGAGGGGCGATGAGGGAGATGAGGAGATGGAAAGGGGCGATGAGGGAGATGAAGCGGTGGAGGAGTGCAATGGCGAGGTAGGGAGGGGAGGAGAGGGACGGTGAGGAGGTGTTGAGTAAAATGGGGTGGGAGTGGGAGTGTAATGGTAGGGTGGGGGGGGGCTGTTGTCAAAGACGGAAGGAGAGCCCCGTCTGTTTCCCACCGGCCGGAGAGTCAGTGCGGCCCCCTGTTGGCTGAGGGTGGTCCACACGGTGTGAGCGGGAGGGGTGGTAACGGGGGAGCGGAGGGCCTCACGGCGAGAAGGTGGTGGTGCTGTCGGTGTCCGTGACCACGGTGCTGCGCACGCCGCTGGCGCCGGGCCGCAGGGCGGCCAGTTTGAGCAGCTTCTCGCCGCTGACGCAGCCCATCTCCTTGAGCAGCTTGAGCAGGTCGCGGCGGAACTTGACGCCGATGAAGGCGTACAGGAAGGGGTTGAGACAGCAGCGGGCGTACGCCAGGCTCTTGCTGATGTCCAGGGCCAAGTTCATGCGCTTGCTCTGCTCGCAGTCCGTCACAGTGGCGTTCACGTCGGCGATGGTGTCGATCAGCAGCACGCTGTTGTAGGGCAGCTGGAAGAGCAGGAAGGCCAGCACCACGGCGATGATCACCTTGATGGCCTTGTTCTTCTCGAAGTTCCTGGCCAGCAGCAGCGTCCTGACGACCACGCAGTAGCAGAAGCTCATGACCAGCAGCGGCAGCAGGAAGCCGAAGGAGATCTGTAGGCTGGTGGTGTAGATGAAGGTGCTGTTGTCCTGGCTCATCCGGCAGTGCACGGTGTCGTCGGTCCGCAGCTCGTCGCTGTAGACCAGCTCGGGCACGGAGAAGACGGCGGAGAGCACCCAGACGCCCACCGAGACCAGCTTGCTGCAGCGGACGGCTTTGGAGCGGTAGCGGTGGGCCGAGGCCGCCCGGACGATGGAGAAGTAGCGGTCGATGCTGATACACATCAGCAGCAGCATGCCGCTGATGAAGCTGAGCCGGTAGAGGCCGTGCACCGCCTTGCAGACGGCGCGGCCGAACAGCCACTGGCGCGCCACGCTCACCGCCCAGAAGGGGAGCGTCAGCAGGAAGAGCAGGTCGGCCAGGGCCAGGTTGAGCAGGTACACGTCGGTCATGGTCCGCAGCCGCTTGTAGTACACGTAGGTCAGCACCACCAGGCCGTTGCCCACCAGCCCCAGCAGGCACACCAGCGCGTAGATGGCGGGCAGGAAGGTCCGGCGGAAGGAACGCACGTCCTCCTTCTTGCACTGCTGCACGTAGCCTTCGTAGTCCATCTCGGCGGTGCTGCCGCTCCACGGGTCGATGTAGTCATCCGCGGTGGTCGGCGTGGTCTCCGTGCAGGCGCTGAACTGCGGAGGGAGAGAAGGCAGCCTGGTCAGAACACCGAGCTCGGACCGGGTCAGAGGTTCTGCAGACGCTGGAAATACTGGGCAACACACACACATACACACAGTCACACACAGACCCCCCCCACACACACACAGACCCCCACCCCGCCCCACACACACACACACACACAGTCACACACAGACCCCCCACACACACACACAGACACCCCCCACACACACAGACACCCCACCAAACACAGACCCCCACCCCACACACACACACACACACACACACACCCACACACAGACCTCCCCCACACACACAGACAGCCCCCCCCACACACACACACACAGCCACACACACACACACACACACACACAATACATTGATGGAAATGAGCAGTGTTTGGTGGCTTTGGGCCTGCACTCACTGGAGTTTAGAAGAGTGAACGCGCGGGAGGTGGGGGGGGGGGGGGACGGATCTCAATGAAATCAATGGAATCTTGAAAGGTCAGGATAGAGTGGATGTGGAGAGGATGTTTCCTATAGTGGGGGAGTCTAGGACCAGAGGACACAGATAGAGTGGATGTGGAGAGGATGTTTCCTATAGTGGGGGAGTCTAGGACCAGGGGGCACAGATAGAGTGGATGTGGAGAGGATGTTTCCTATAGTGGGGGAGTCTTGGACCAGAGGACACAGATAGAGTGGACGTGGAGAGGATGTTTCCCACAGTGGGGGAGTCTAGGACAAGAGGACACAGATAGAGTGGATGTGGAGAGGATGTTTCCTATAGTGGGGGAGTCTAGGACCAGAGGACACAGATAGAGTGGATGTGGAGAGGATGTTTCCTATAGTGGGGGAGTCTAGGACCAGAGGACACAGATAGAGTGGATGTGGAGAGGATGTTTCCTATAGTGGGGGAATCTAGGACCAGAGGACACAGATAGAGTGGATGTGGAGAGGATGTTTCCTATAGTGGGGGAGTCTCGGACCAGAGGACACAGTTAGAGTGGATGTGGAGAGCATGTTTCCTATAGTGGGGGAGTCTTGGACCAGAGGACACAGATAGAGTGGACGTGGAGAGGATGTTTCCCACAGTGGGGGAGTCTAGGACAAGAGGACACAGATAGAGTGGACGTGGAGAGTATGTTTCCTATATTGGGGGAGTCTAGGACCAGAGGACACAGATAGAGTGGATGTGGAGAGGATGTTTCCCACAGTGGGGGAGTCTAGGACCAGAGGACACAGATAGAGTGGATGTGGAGAGGATGTTTCCTATAGTGGGGGAGTCTAGGACCAGAGGACACAGATAGAGTGGATGTGGAAAGAATGTTTCCTATAGTGGGGGAGTCTAGGACCAGAGGACACAGATAGAGTGGATGTGGAGAAGATGTTTCCTATAGTGGGGGGAGTCTAGGCCCAGAGGACACAGATAGAGTGGATATGGAGAGGATGTTTCCTATAGTGGGGGAGTCTAGGACCAGAGGACACAGATAGAGTGGATGTGGAGAGGATGTTTCCTATAGTGGGGGAGTCTAGGACCAGAGGACACAGATAGAGTGGATGTGGAGAGGATGGTTCCTATAGTGGGGGAGTCTCGGACCAGAGGACACAGATAGAGTGGATGTGGAGAGGATGTTTCCTATAGTGGGGGAGTCTTGGACCAGAGGACACAGATAGAGTGGACGTGGAGAGGATGTTTCCCACAGTGGGGGAGTCTAGGACAAGAGGACACAGATAGAGTGGACGTGGAGAGTATGTTTCCTATATTGGGGGAGTCTAGGACCAGAGGACACAGATAGAGTGGATGTGGAGAGTATGTTTCCTATAGTGGGAGAGTCTAGGACCAGAGGACACAGATAGAGTGGATGTGGAGAGGATGTTTCCCACAGTGGGGGAGTCTAGGACCAGAGGACACAGATAGAGTGGATGTGGAGAGGATGTTTCCTATAGTGGGGAGTCTAGGACCAGAGGACACAGATAGAGTGGATGTGGAAAGGATGTTTCCTATAGTGGGGGAGTCTAGGACCAGAGGACACAGATAGAGTGGATGTGGAGAGGATGTTTCCTATAGTGGGGGGAGTCTAGGACCAGAGGACACAGATAGAGTGGACGTGGAGAAGATGTTTCCTATAGTGGGGGGAGTCTAGGCCCAGAGGACACAGATAGAGTGGATGTGGAGAGGATGTTTCCTATAGTGGGGGAGTCTAGGCCCAGAGGACACAGATAGAGTGGATGTGGAGAGGATGTTTCCTATAGTGGGAGAGTCTAGGACCAGAGGACACAGATAGAGTGGATGTGGAGAGGATGTTTCCTATAGTGGGAGAGTCTAGGACCAGAGGACACAGATAGAGTGGATGTGGAGAGGATGTTTCCTATAGTGGGGGAGTCTAGGACCAGAGGACACAGATAGAGTGGATGTGGAAAGGATGTTTCCAATAGTGGGGGAGTCTAGGACCAGAGGACACAGATAGAGTGGATGTGGAGAGGATGTTTCCTATAGTGGGGGGAGTCTAGGACCAGAGGACACAGATAGAGTGGATGTGGAGAAGATGTTTCCTATAGTGGGGGGAGTCTAGGCCCAGAGGACACAGATAGAGTGGATGTGGAGAGGATGTATCCTATAGTGGGGGAGTCTAGGACCAGAGGACACAGATAGAGTGGATGTGGAGAGGATGTTTCCTATAGTGGGGGAGTCTAGGACCAGAGGACACAGATAGAGTGGATGTGGAGAGGATGTTTCCTATAGTGGGGGGAGTCTAGGACCAGAGGACACAGATAGAGTGGACGTGGAGAGGGATGTTTCCCACAGTGGGGGAGTCTAGGACAAGAGGACACAGATAGAGTGGACGTGGAGAGTATGTTTCCTATATTGGGGGAGTCTAGGACCAGAGGACACAGATAGAGTGGATGTGGAGAGGATGTTTCCTATAGTGGGAGAGTCTAGGACCAGAGGACACAGATAGAGTGGATGTGGAGAGGATGTTTCCCACAGTGGGGGAGTCTAGGACCAGAGGACACAGATAGAGTGGATGTGGAGAGGATGTTTCCTATAGTGGGAGAGTCTAGGACCAGAGGACACAGATAGAGTGGATGTGGAAAGGATGTTTCCTATAGTGGGGGAGTCTAGGACCAGAGGACACAGATAGAGTGGATGTGGAGAGGATGTTTCCTATAGTGGGGGGAGTCTAGGACCAGAGGACACAGATAGAGTGGATGTGGAGAAGATGTTTCCTATAGTGGGGGGAGTCTAGGCCCAGAGGACACAGATAGAGTGGATGTGGAGAGGATGTTTCCTATAGTGGGGGAGTCTAGGACCAGAGGACACAGATAGAGTGGATGTGGAGAGGATGTTTCCTATAGTGGGAGAGTCTAGGACCAGAGGACACAGATAGAGTGGATGTGGAGAGGATGTTTCCTATAGTGGGGGAGTCTAGGACCAGAGGACACAGATAGAGTGGATGTGGAGAGGATGTTTCCCACAGTGGGGGAGTCTAGGACCAGAGGACACAGATAGAGTGGATGTGGAGAGGATGTTTCCTATAGTGGGGGAGTCTAGGACCAGAGGACACAGATAGAGTGGATGTGGAAAGGATGTTTCCTATAGTGGGGGAGTCTAGGACCAGAGGACACAGATAGAGTGGATGTGGAGAGGATGTTTCCTATAGTGGGGGGAGTCTAGGACCAGAGGACACAGATAGAGTGGATGTGGAGAAGATGTTTCCTATAGTGGGGGGAGTCTAGGCCCAGAGGACACAGATAGAGTGGATGTGGAGAGGATGTTTCCTATAGTGGGGGAGTCTAGGACCAGAGGACACAGATAGAGTGGATGTGGAGAGGATGTTTCCTATAGTGGGAGAGTCTAGGACCAGAGGACACAGATAGAGTGGATGTGGAGAGGATGTTTCCTATAGTGGGGGAGTCTAGGACCAGAGGACACAGATAGAGTGGATGTGGAAAGGATGTTTCCTATAGTGGGGGAGTCTAGGACCAGAGGACACAGATAGAGTGGATGTGGAGAGGATGTTTCCTATAGTGGGGGGAGTCTAGGACCAGAGGACACAGATAGAGTGGATGTGGAGAAGATGTTTCCTATAGTGGGGGGAGTCTAGGCCCAGAGGACACAGATAGAGTGGATGTGGAGAGGATGTATCCTATAGTGGGGGAGTCTAGGACCAGAGGACACAGATAGAGTGGATGTGGAGAGGATGTTTCCTATAGTGGGGGAGTCTAGGACCAGAGGACACAGATAGAGTGGATGTGGAGAGGATGTTTCCCACAGTGGGGGAGTCTAGGACCAGAGGACACAGATAGAGTGGATGTGGAGAGGATGTTTCCTATAGTGGGGGAGTCTAGGACCAGAGGACACAGATAGAGTGGATGTGGAAAGGATGTTTCCTATAGTGGGGGAGTCTAGGACCAGAGGACACAGATAGAGTGGATGTGGAGAGGATGTTTCCTATAGTGGGGGAGTCTAGGACCAGAGGACACAGATAGAGTGGATGTGGAGAGGATGTTTCCTATAGTGGGAGAGTCTAGGACCAGAGGACACAGATAGAGTGGATGTGGAGAGGATGTTTCCTATAGTGGGGGAGTCTAGGACCAGAGGACACAGATAGAGTGGATGTGGAAAGGATGTTTCCTATAGTGGGGGAGTCTAGGACCAGAGGACACAGATAGAGTGGATGTGGAGAGGATGTTTCCTATAGTGGGGGGAGTCTAGGACCAGAGGACACAGATAGAGTGGATGTGGAGAAGATGTTTCCTATAGTGGGGGGAGTCTAGGCCCAGAGGACACAGATAGAGTGGATGTGGAGAGGATGTATCCTATAGTGGGGGAGTCTAGGACCAGAGGACACAGATAGAGTGGATGTGGAGAGGATGTTTCCTATAGTGGGGGAGTCTAGGACCAGAGGGCACAGCCTCAGCATAGAGCGGGACGTCCATTTAGAACAGAGATAAAGTGGAATTTCTTTAGCCAGTGGATGGTGAATCTGTAGAATTTGTCGCCACCGGCGGCCGTGGAGGCCAGATCACTGGGTGTGTTTAAGGCAGAGGTTGATAGGTTCTTGATTAGTCAGGGCAAACGGGGAGAGGGCAAGAGGGGAAATGGATCTGCCAAGATGAAATGGCGGAGCAGACTCGATGGGCCGAATGGCCTATGCCTGCCCCATCCCACCCCCCCGCGTCTTATGGTCTGGTGGGGCATCGCTGTCGGGTCTGGGGTCTTGAGCAGTCATGTGGGAATCCGGGGGAGGTTGCGCAGGGCGGCTCGATGATCCACGGAGCCGGTCAAGCCCGCGAATGGGGAGATTTCTGAAGTTCTAGGGTGAGATGGAAAAGTTGGGAAGCGAGTGGGACCCTGACGGGGGCAGACTTTGGGAGGAGGCGTAGCCGATGTGGGAGCCGGAGGGTTCACAGAGCTCCCCCTCTGCGCTCTCCCATCACAGGGTCCCGGGGCGGGGATCCCACCAGTTAATTTACTGGCTGCCTGACCCTGCGGGCGTTCTCACTCACCTGAGACATGAGGACCAGGACGCAGAGGGTGTGAAGAACTGACCCTGTTGGGAGAGAGAGAGAGGCGGGGTTAGACATCGTCGCCATATTCTGGCTGAGGCTTGTGACTGTGCAGAACCACCCCCCCCCCCCCCCACACACACACACACACACACATCGGCGTCCCGCAGCGTGGAGTTATGAACTTTTAAATTTAATTAACTTATTTGGAGTTACAGCGCAGTAGAACCCCCTTCCGTCCCCACGAGCCGCACCGCCAGCTTAACCCCAGCCTAATCACAGGGCAGTTTACAATGACCAAGCGGTACGACTGTCGGCCGTGGGAGGGAAGCGGGGCGCCCCGGGGGAACGACGTGCACAGCCGGGAAGAACGAGCAGACTTCCTCGGAGACGGGCGGCATGCAGATCAGCTCGAGTTCAACCGTGCAGCCGGTCGAGACAGCGTTCCTTCTGGGGGCCGAGGTGCAAAGCATGCACAGCACGTTCAAAGTAGCGAGAGAGAGAGAAAGCGAGACAAAAACGCGCACACACACATGTATGTACAGTCCAAGACCCCGAGCGACATGTTCCGCAAATTGATTCGAGCCTGTCATTCCACCGATCGAACACTGGGAGGCAGCACTGACGGGAGTGGCCAGCCGCCAACCGAGCGCGAGCTGAACTCCAAATTCTTTCTAACCGGTCCGCCTTTGGACCGTCGGAGGAAACCGGAGCACCCGGAGAAAACCTACATGGAGAACACCCGGAGCTGAATTAGCATCGCGATAAAATAAACTACAACGTAGCCCTCTGTTTACTAAGAGTTTCCATTGCTCCTGTTTACTCACAATTGCTGTTCGCTTCCATTCACTAAGAACTGCTTGTCGGGGGAACTTAAAACCGGCCATCGCTCACACTGTGTTTCTTTGTCTTCTCAACTGCCCTTTCATAATCAGAAACACTCCCAACTCACCACCCAGGTCATGCTCGCTTCTCGCTGCTGCCTCAGGAAGGAGGTACAGGAGCCTCAGGACTCACACCACTAGGTTCAGGAACAGTTATTACCCCTCAATCATCAGGAAGGAGGTACAGGAGCCTCAGGACCCACACCACCAGGTTCAGGAACAGTTATTACCCCTCAACCATCAGGAAGGAGGTACAGGAGCCTCAGGACCCACACCACCAGGTTCAGGGACAGTTATTACCCCCTCAACCATCAGGAAGGAGGTACAGGAGCCTCAGGACCCACGCCACTAGGTTCAAGAACAGTTATTACCCCTCAATCATCAGGAAGGAGGTACAGGAGCCTCAGGACCCACACCACCAGGTTCAGGAACAGAGGGGATAACTTCACACAACTTCACTCACCCCATCACTGAACTGCTCCCACAACCTATGACTTTCACTTTCAAGGACTCTTCATCTCATGCTCTCGATATTTATTGCTTATTTATTTAATATTATTATTTTTACATTTTTTTGCACAATGGTTGCTTGTTGTGTGTGGTTTTGCATTGATTCGATCGTCTTTCTTTGTATTTACGGTGCACAAATCTCAGGGTCCAATTTGGTGACATATGTGGCCTTTGATTCTAAATTTACTTTGATCTTTGAACATTTTGTTCTGAGGCTCAGTCCATCTCGGCCAACAATCCTTCCGGGGTGGGGCGATTGATAGTACAGTCGGGTGCTCTCGAACTGCACATGAAAGCAAAGAGACACACACACACACACACAGACACACAATCTTGCCCACATGCATTTCCTCTCCCTCCTCCTTCCTCATGACTCCCCGTCAGTAAGAGATATAGGAGAATTACGCCATTCGGCCCATCGAGTCTGCTCTGCCATTCCAGCATGGCTGATTTACTATCCCTCTCAACCCCATTCTCCTGCCTTCTCCCCGTAACCTTTGACACCCTGACTAATCAAGAACCCATCAACCTCCGCTTTAAATACACCCAATGACTTGGCCTCCACAGCCGCCCGTGGCAATGAATTCCACAGATTCACCACCTTCTGGGGAGGGGAAGTGGGAGAAACTGACAGCGGACAGGTGAGACTAGTGAGGGGAGAAGGTGGATGGGTGGTGGAGGGGTAAATGAAGGAAGACCTGCACCTTCCCCCTCACCTGGTCTCACCTGTCACCTGCCAGCTTGTAATCTCCCCCATCCCCACCCACCCATTTTACCCCTCACCTGGTCTCACCTGTCACCTGCCAGCTTGTAATCTCCCCCATCCCCTCCCACCCATCTTCCCCCTCACCTGGTCTCACCTGTCACCTGCCAGCTTGTAATCTCCCCCATCCCCTCCCACCCATCTTCCCCCTCACCTGGTTTCACCTGTCACCTGCCAGCTTGTAATCTCCCCCATCCCCTCCCACCCCTTCCCCCTCACCTGGTCTCACCTGTCACCTGCCAGCTTGTAATCTCCCCCATCCCCTCCCACCCATCTTCCCCCTCACCTGGTCTCACCTGTCACCTGCCAGCTTGTCCTCCTCCCCCTCCCCCACCCCATTTATAGAACATAGAGCACAGAACATAGAATAGTACAGCATATTACAGGCCCTTCGGGCCACAATGTTGTGCCGACCCTCAAACCCTGCCTCCCATATAAGTCCCCACCTTAAATTCCTCCATATACCTGTCTAGTAGTCTCTGAAACTTCACTAGTGTATCTGCCTCCACCACTGACTCAGGCAGTGCATTCCATGCACCAACCACTCTCTGAGTAAAAAACCTTCCTGTAATATCCCCCTTGAACTTCCCACCCCTTACCTTAAACCCATGTCCTCTTGTATTGAGCAGTGGTGCCCTGGGGAAGAGACGCTGGCTATCCACTCTATCTATTCCTCTTATTATCTTGTACACCTCTATCATGTCTCCTCTCATCCTCCTTCTCTCCAAAGAGTAAAGCCCCAGCTCCTTTAATCTCTGATCATAATGCATACTCTCTAAACCAGGCAGCATCCTGGTAAATCTCCTCTGTACCCTTTCCAATGCTTCCACATCCTTCCTATAGTGAGGTGACCAGAACTGGACACAGTACTCCAAGTGTGGCCTAACCAGAGATTTATAGAGCTGCATCATTACATCGCAATTCCTAAACTCTATCCCTTGACTTATGAAAGCTAACACCCCATAAGCTTTCTTAACTACCCTATCCACCTGTGAGGCAACTTTCAGGGATCTGTGGACATGTACCCTGAGATCCCTCTACTCCTCACACTACCAAGTATCCTGCCATCACTTTCTTCCTCTGGCCTCCTTCCTAGTCTTGATGAAGGCTGCTCAGCTCAAAATATCAGCTCAGCCATTTATTCTTGGTGAAAGACCAAATATTTTGTGTGTGTTGCTCTGGATTTCCAGCATCTGCAGAATCCTTTGCAAAACTTCAGGAGGCAAAGTTGCTTCTGGTCATCTTTTTTTTTTTATCATGAATATGCTTAAGGATCGATTTGCTTCTCTGTTCCAATACAGATTTATTAATATATTAACAATTATAACTTCTAATAAGTCCTATGTCAGTATGAGAGAGGACTAAAGTAGAACTTTAGCAGCACTGAGGCAGGCTGGAGATACGTCTCTATCAAAGGAGGTGTGAGGCGCTCCTTCCCTCCGCTAGCCTGCAGGTCACCCTTGGGCAAGGTGTAGCACCTGCTTAGCCCCCCGATCAGGGTCAGGTGAAACCGTGGGGAGCAGGTGGTGGACGGTTTGTACGAGCAGCCGGTGCAGATCACAAGTCCTGGTGATGTGACCACTGACGCCAGGCAGACAATCTCTGAAGAGTATTGATAATGGCTCCGGGGGGGGGGGGGGTGGGGTCACCCGTCTTGTGGAGTCACTTCTAAAATGATCGTAACTTCTAAAAAAAGTCCGAACCGTGTCTCAGTATCAGAGACACGTTATCATCTTCAACAGCAGGCAGACATGGAAAAGTTCAAAACCCCACCGAAGACCCCGCAAAAGATTGCGGGGGCAGTTTGAGGGGATCAGCTGGGTCTCTCTCCCACCCGTCCGAGATATTTACCAGCAGCACCTCGTAGGCATTGTCAATGATCCCTCCCATCCATCCAACAATATCTTTGACTGCCCCCCACCCCACCCAC
Organism: Mobula birostris; assembly: GCF_030028105.1. Taxonomy (NCBI): domain Eukaryota; kingdom Metazoa; phylum Chordata; class Chondrichthyes; order Myliobatiformes; family Myliobatidae; genus Mobula; species Mobula birostris. The sequence goes on from NC_092402.1 coordinate 4,366,366, forward strand.
CATCAGGCAGGAAGTACCGTAGCATTAGGACAAGAACTGTTAACATGGGAGACAGCTTCTCCCCCCAGGCCATGAGGTGCTGAGCTCCCTGACATCACCCCGGTCTCGTCACGTATGAAACACCAGTAGCATTACACTGTTTACTTTTTAAACTTGTGTCGTACATGCACATTATTATCTGTTAATTTATTATGGTGATATTACTTTATGTGTTGTGTGTGTGAGTTATATGTAGTGTGTTGTGCACCTTGGTCCGGAGGAACGTTGTTTCGTTTGACGGTATACTTTATGTGTTGTGTGTGTGAGTTATATGTACTGTGTTGTTCACCTTGGTCCGGAGGAACGTTGTTTCGTTTGACGGGTAGACCTTATGTGTTGTGTGTGTGAGTTATATGTAGTGTGTTGTGCACCTTGGTCCGGAGGAACGTTGTTTCGTTTGACGGTAGACCTTATGTGTTGTGTGTGTGAGTTATATGTACTGTGTTGTTCACCTTGGTCCGGAGGAACGTTGTTTCGTTTGACGGTAGACCTTATGTGTTGTGTGTGTGAGTTATATGTAGTGTGTTGTGCACCTTGGTCCGGGAGGAACGTTGTTTCGTTTGACGGTATACTTTATGTGTTGTGTGTGTGAGTTATATGTAGTGTGTTGTGCTACCTTGGTCCGGAGGAACGTTGTTTCGTTTGACGGTAGACCTTATGTGTTGTGTGTGTGAGTTATATGTACTGTGTTGTTCACCTTGGTCCGGAGGAACGTTGTTTCGTTTGACGGTAGACCTTATGTGTTGTGTGTGTGAGTTATATGTACTGTGTAGTGCACCTTGGTCCGGGGGAACGTTGTTTCGTTTGACGGTAGACCTTATGTGTTGTGTGTGTGAGTTATATGTAGTGTGTTGTGCACCTTGGTCCGGAGGAACGTTGTTTCGTTTGACGGTATACTTTATGTGTTGTGTGTGTGAGTTATATGTACTGTGTTGTTCATCTTGGTCCGGAGGAACGTTGTTTCGTTTGACGGTATACTTTATGTGTTGTGTGTGTGAGTTATATGTACTGTGTTGTTCACCTTGGTCCGGGGGAACGTTGTTTCGTTTGACGGTATACTTTATGTGTTGTGTGTGTGAGTTATATGTAGTGTGTTGTGCACCTTGGTCCGGAGGAACGTTGTTTCATTTGACGGTATACTTTATGTGTTGTGTGTGTGAGTTATATGTAGTGTGTTGTGCACCTTGGTCCGGAGGAACGTTGTTTCGTTTGACGGTATACATGCGTAAGATTGAATAACCGCAGGTTTCAACTTGAGTTATTCACACGATTAAAGTAGGCTTATTTTTGCTTAACGTCATATAATACAAAAAAAAATCAAAAACACTGGATTATACTGACATCATCCGTTAGCTGAATTTATGCAAAAAAGCACGTGACCTCGCTTGCTCGTCAAGAATTGAATTGGAGTCGGAGTTGGTACTGCTCTCTTGTACCAAGCTGTGGTGTGAAAAGTGAGGTGTTAGCACACACACATGCACACACAAGGACTCAAATACTTGCAGTCACGACACTTTGTGCATTACTGTGATATTCTGCTGCTGCTGCAACTTATTTTCTGCTACTTATCTGTTTAATACTGTTTTTCTTTTACTGTCTTGGTTTTATCTATCGCTGTATTTAATTCCCCGGGAGGAAGCCAAACAGAGTTTCATTGTACCTATGTAGAATGACAATAAAGAGGATTCAATTCAATTCAACTCGTCTCTACACCGTTCACACAGATAAATTCATAACGGTAGTGTGTTGAGGTAGAAGAATGAGCAGAGTGCAGAACGAAATGTTGCAGTCAGGGAGAATGTGCAGTGCAGGCTGGCTGTAAGATACAGGAGCAGAACTGTGTCATTTGAGTCTCCCAAGCCATTTCATTATTTCCCCTCTCAGCCTCAACCTCCTGCCTTCTCCCCGTATCCCTAATCAGGAATCTATCAACCTCTGCTTTAAATCTGCATAAAGACTTGGCCTCCACAGACTCCTGTGGCAAAGATTTCCACCAATTCACCACCCTCCGGCTAAAGAAATTCCTCCTCATCTTCGTTCGAAAAGGACGTCCATCTATGCTGAGGCTGTGTCCTCTGGTCCTAGACTCCCCCACTACGGGAAACATCCTCTCCACATTCACTCTATCTGTGCCCTCTGGTCCTAGACTCCCCCACTATAGGAAACATCCTCTCCACATCCACTCTATCTGTGCCCTCTGGTCCTAGACTCCCCCACTACAGGAAACACCCCTTCCACATCCACTTTATCTGTATCCTCTGGTCCTAGACTCCAACACTATAAGAAACATCCTCTCCACATCCACTCTATCTGTCTCCTCTGGTCCTAGACTCCCCTCACCATAGGAAACATTCTCTCCACATCCACCCTATCTGTGTCCTCTGGTCCTAGACTCCCCCACTGTGGGAAACATCCTCTCCACATCCACTCTATCTGTCTCCTCTGGTCCTAGACTCCCCTCACCATAGGAAACATTCTCTCCACATCCACCCTATCTGTGTCCTCTGGTCCTAGACTCCCCCCACTATAGGAAACATCCTCTCCACATCCACTCTATCTGTGTCCTCTGGTCCTAGACTCCCCCCACTATAGGAAACATCCTCTCCACATCCACTCTATCTGTGTCCTCCGGTCCTAGACTCCCCCCACTATAGGAAACATCCTCTCCACATCCACTCTATCTGTGTCCTCTGGTCCTAGACTCCCACACTATAGGAAACATCCTCTCCACATCCACTCTATCTGTGTCCTCTGGTCCTAGACTCCCCCACTGTAGGAAACATCCTCTCCACATCCACTCTATCTGTGTCCTCTGATCCTAGACTCCCCCACTACAGGAAACATCCTCTCCACATCCACTCTATCTCGGCCTTTCACCATTCGATGGGTTTCAATGAGGTCACCCCTCATTCTTTAGAACTCCAGTGAATACAGGCCCAGAGCCATCAAACGCTCTTCATGCAACAAGCCATTCACTCCTGGAATCATTTTTTCCCGAACTTCCTTTGATATTTCTGCAGTGTTGGCAGATCTACTCACGGGGCCTCACCAGTGCTTTAAGGCACAAGATGGCAATGAGATAGTTGGCATTGTAGAACATAGGACTGGCAGGGAGTTCAATATTCTCACGGCCTGCGGGGGTGGGGGGGAGCTGTTTCCCATCCTAACACAGTTCTTGTTCTAATGTTACAGTACCTCCTGCCTGGTGGTGGGGGGGGGGGGGTGGCGGGGGTCAAAGTGGTTGCTGGATGAACAGTGGAGATCATTGACAATGCTAAGGGCCCTGTGTACGCTCTGCTGTGGATAAGTACCTCAGACGGGCAGTTATCTTAGCACAGTACAGGCCCTTCGGCCCACCATGTTGTGCCAACCTTTTAATCTACTCTAAGATCAACTAACCCTTCCCTCCCCACCCCGACATATGCCCCCCCACCCATTTTCCTATCATCTAGGTGTCTATCTAACAGTCTCCTAACTGACCCGAATGTGTCTGCCTCCACCACAACCCATATTCATGGTCATACTTTATTGATCCCGGGGGAAATTGTTTTTTGTTACAGTTGCACCATAAATAATTAAGTAGTAATAAAACCATAAATAATTAGTAATATGTAAATTATGCCAGGAAATAAGTCCAGGACCAGCCTATTGGCTCAGGGTGTCTGACCCTCCAAGGGAGGAGTTGTAAAGTTTGATGGCCACAAGCAGGAATGACTTCCTATGACGCTCTGTGCTGCATCTCGGTGGAATGAGTCTCTGGCTGAATGTACTCCTGTGCCCACCCAGTACATTATGTAGTGGATGGGAGACATTGTCCAAGATTGCATGCAACTTGGACAGCATCCTCTTTTCAGACACCACCGTCAGAGAGTCCAGTTCCATCCCCACAACATCACTGGCCTTACGAATGAGTTTGTTGATTCTGTTGGTGTCTGCTACCCTCAGTCTGCTGCCCCAGCACACAACAGCAAACATGATCGCACTGGCCACCACAGACTCGTAGAACATCCTCAGCATCGTCCGGCAGATGTTAAAGGACCTCAGTCTCCTCAGGAAATAGAGACAGATCTGACCCTTCTTGTAGACAGCCTCAGTGTTCTTTGACCAGTCCAGTTTATTGTCAATTCATATCCCCAGGTATTTGTAATCCTCCACCATGTCCACACTGACCCCCTTGATGGAAACAGGGGTCACCAGTACCTTAGTCCTCCTCAGGTCTACCACCAGCTGCTTAGTCTCTTTCACATTAAGCTGCAGACACCCCTGGCCGGGTGTTCCAGGCACCCATCACACTCTCTGTGTAAAAAGTCCACCTCTGATAACCTGCCCCCCCAATACTTCCCTCCAATCACCTTTAAGTTATGCCCCCTCATATTAACCATTTCCACCCCGGGGGGGGGGGGGAGTCTCTGACTGCCCACTCCATCTGTGCCTCCTACCACCTTGTACACCTCTCTCATCCTCATGCGCTTCAAAGAGAAAAGCCCTGGCTCGTTCAGCCTCTCCCTCATCAGACCTCGGCTTGTTACAGCGGGGGCAGAAGCTGTCCTCGAGTCTGGTGGGACGTATCTTCTGGCCGATGGGAGGGTGGGGGGGGAGAGGAGAGGGAGCCCGGGGTGGGGTGGGGCCCTGCGCAGTACAGTCCAGAATTCCAAAGGCTGACCCCTATGGAGTCAGAGCAAATGGCTCCATTTGGAGAATCCCAGCATCGGAACGGAGCTGGGGAGTTTCTGGGAGAGCTCAGTTCCCGGACACTGAGCCGGCACAATGGTTACATCTACAACAGTAAGGGATGGAGGCACACACGGGAAATCTGCCGTGACACATTACCCAGGACGTTCTTGACTTCTCATCGCTACCATCAGGGAGGAGGTACAGGAGCCTGAAGACACACACTCAACAATTCAGGAACAGCTTCTTCCCCTCTGCCATCAGGGAGGAGGTACAGGAGCCTGAAGACACACACTCAACGATTCAGGAACAGCTTCTTCCTCTCTGCCATCAGGGAGGAGGTACAGGAGTCTGAAGACACACACTCAACGATTCAGGAACAGCTTCTTCCCCTCTGCCATCAGGGAGGAGGTACAGGAGCCTGAAGACACACACTCAACGATTCAGGAACAGCTTCTTCCTCTCTGCCATCAGGGAGGAGGTACAGGAGTCTGAAGACACACACTCAACGATTCAGGAACAGCTTCTTCCCCTCTACCATCAGGGAGGAGGTACAGGAGCCTGAAGTCACACACTCAGTGATTCAGGAACAGCTTCTTCCCCTCTGCCATCAGGGAGGAGGTACAGGAGTCTGAAGACACACACTCAACGATTCAGGAACAGCTTCTTCCTCTCTGCCATCAGGGAGGAGGTACAGGAGTCTGAAGACACACACTCAACGATTCAGGAACAGCTTCTTCCCCTCTGCCATCAGGGAGGAGGTACAGGAGCCTGAAGACACACACTCAGCGATTCAGGAACAGCTTCTTCCCCTCTGCCATCTGATTTCTGAATGGACATTGAACCCATGAACACTACCTCATTACTTTTCCCCCTTTTTTTGCACTAGTTATTAATGTAATTTATATATATATATACTTCTGTCGTAAAACAACAAATTTCATGACATATGCCGGTGATTTTAAACCTGATTCTGAATTTGAAAACAACGAGATACAGACAAGGTATTATGAGGGGTACAGATCGGGTAAATACAGGCAGGCCTTTTTTCCCACTGAGGTTGGGTGGGACTCCAACCAGAGGTTAAGGGTGAAAGGTTGAGTCTTTGTCAACAGTGCTGGGCCCCATATCCTCAGAAGGGATGTGTTGTCATGGGAGGGAAATCCAGAGGAGGTTCACGAGGATGATCCCGGGAATGAAGGGGTTAACATACGAGGGACGTTTGGCAGCTTGGGGCCTGTACTCACTGGAATTTACGAAGAATGCGGAGGGGGGTGGGCGCGTTCCCTCATTGAAACCGGCCGAATGTTGGAAGGACTAGACAGGGTGGATGTGGAGAGGATGTTTCCTCTCGTGGGATTATCCAGAACCAGAGGGCACAGCCTCAAAATTGAGGTGGCGACTCTTTGAAACAGAGGTAAGGAGGATTTTTTTTCGCCAGAGTGTGGCGAATCTGTGAAATGCTCTGCCACACAGACTGCGGTGGAGGGCGAGTCCGTGGGAATATTTAAGGCGGAAGTTGGTCGATTCCTGATCGGTCAGTGCATCAAAGGATACGGGGAGAAGGCAGGAGTGTGGGGTTGATGGAATGGCGGAGCAGACTCGATGGGCTGAATGGCCTATGGCTCGGCGATCCTGAAGGAGAACATCTTCACTGGGAGAGTGGCGAGAGGTCGGAACGAGCTACCAGCGCAAATGGCGGGCGCAGGAACCGATTTCAACGTTGACGGGTGCACGGATGGGAGGGGTACGGACCCGGCGCCGGTCGGTGGGAGTAGGGAGGTTAAGTGGCTCAGCACAGACTAGACGGGCCGAAGGGCGCATTTCTGTGCTTCTCCCTTTCCACAGAAGCTCTCCCTGTCACAGGACTGCACAGCACAGCACAGGCCCTTCGGCCCGCGATGTTGAACCAACCCCTTTAACCCCGGGGTCCAATCCTGACGGGCACGCGTCGGCGATGATAAACCCGATCCTGGCTCGGCCATCAACCCGACCTTCCCTTGAATACGGGCAGAACCTGCCGAGAATGTTCGGCAAGTCGCTCGGCATCCAGGGAGGGAGACGCAGGGCTTAATGTTTCAGATTCACGACTTTTATCACAGACCATTGAACATTTTGTGCTGACCTTTGACCTACTCCAAGATCAATCTAACCCCGCCCTCCATTTCTCTATCACCCACGTGCCAATCTAAGAGTCTCTTATATGTCCCTGATGTATCTTCCTCTAGCACCACCCCTGGCAGGGCATTCCACACACTCACCACTCCCTGTGTAAGAAAGTTACCTCTGACGTTACCCCCTAAACTTTCCTCCAATCACCTTAAAATTATTTATTTACTTAGTGAGAAACAGCGTGGAACGGTCCCTTCCTGTCCTTCCAGCCACGCCACGCAGCAGCCCTCCGATTTAGCCACGAGCCTAATCACGGGACAATTTACAGTGACCAATTAACCGACCAACCAGTACGTCTTTGGACGGTGGGAGGAAACCAGAGCCCCCGGAGGAAACCCACGCGGTCACGGGGAGAACGTACACACTCCTTGCAGGGAGCGAAAGGAATTGTGTAATGCCCGCCACCCCCCTCCCCCACGGCATCAGTAGTTTCCACACTAGGAAATAGTCTCTGGTCTGTCCACTTTAATCTTATTTTATGGATCTCTTATCAGGTCACCTTTCATTCTCCCTCACTCTAGCTTGCTCAGCCTTCCTGCTTTCTAATCTAGGCAGCATCCTGGTGAATCTCCTCTGCACCCTCTCTAATCCAGGCAGCATCCTGGTAAATCTCCTCTGCACCCTCTCTAATCCAGGCCGCACCTTGGTGAATCTCCTCTGCATCCTCTCTGATCCAGGCAGCATCCTGGTGAATCTCCTCTGCACCCTCTCTAATCTAGGTAGCATCCTGGTGAATCTCCTCTGCACCCTCTCTAATCCAGGCAGCATCCTGGTGTATCTCCTCTGCACCCTCTCTAATCCAGGCAGCATCCTGGTGAATCTCCTTGGCACCCTCTCTTATCCAGGCAGCATCCTGGTGAATCTCCTCTGCACCCTCTCTAATCCAGGCAGCATCCTGGTGAATCTCCTCTGCACCCTCTCTAATCCAGGCAGCATCCTGGTGAATCTCCTCTGCACCCTCTCTAATCCAGGCAGTATCCTGGTGAATCTCCTCTGCACCCTCTCTAATCCAGGCAGCATCCTGGTGAATCTCCTCTGCACCTTCTCTAATCCAGGTAGCAACCTGGTGAATCTCCTCTGCACTCTCTCTAATCCAGGCAGCATCCTGGTGAATCACCTCTGCACCCTCTCTAATCCAGGCAGAATCCTGTTCAACTTCCTCTGCGCCCTCTCTAATCTAGGCAGCATCCTGGTGAATCTCCTCTGCACCCTCTCTAATCCAGGCAGCATCCTGGTGTGTTTCCTCCGCACCCCCTCTAACGTTCCCGCATCTTTCCCATAGTGAGGCAACCAGAACTGAACACAAAGCCCCTCGAACCCCACAATACCTCTTAAACTCAGTCCCCAGGCTAATGAAGGTCAATACACCACAGGCGTATTTAACAACCCTTTGAACTTGCACAGCAACTCTGAGGGATTTCCGGACTTGGACCCCAAGACCCCTCTGTTTCTCCTCACTGCTAAGAATCTTGTCATTAACCCAGCAGCCTGGGTAAGCAAACCCCCGCAGGTGGCGAGATAGCTGGGAGTTGGAGAGGGGACTGGCGAGCAGAAAGATAAAGGGTTTAATTACCGCGATTCCGTGCAAACAGGCCATGAGAACTTGTATTTTCGGTCTCTCATACTGAGAGTGTTTTAAAACGATCATTCTCTTGTTATTAAGAATTGTTAACTGTTTTTTTTTACCAGAACTGCCGACACTTTGATGGGCAGAACTTTGAGTCCCCTGGGAGGGGAAATCCCTCGGACAGACTGAAGAGTAACTGATCTGATCAAAGGTTAGAGAGAAGCCTTAAACCAAACTTTGCACAGTGGAAGGGGCCGACTTCGGAGACTGTTCGACGGCCGCGGGCTGCAGCGCGGCGACTGAAGAAGGTCGGGAGAGGGAGAAGGGAGATCTGTGGGAGTAGAGAGAGCAGAGAGAGAGAGTGAGAGAGGAAAAGAGAGAGAGGGACAGAGTGTGAGAGGACATAGAGAGAGAGAGAGAGAGAGAGAGAGAGAGAAAGTGCAGCTGAAGGAGAATTCGACGGGGAGAACAACACTGTGGGGATCTACTTTAAAAACAACCGATTGGAAGAATAGGGCCTGAGACAGAAACAAGTAGTGTTTAACCTTTCGCTCCGGACAATGTCCGGCCTGCGGCAAACACAGTGATGGCCATTTAAGGAACAGTCGTACTCTAATGCAGCAAAGGCAGCATCCCATCCATGCACAGCAATATCTCACCAGTAGCAGTTAAATAGGACACAGGAGCAGAAGTAGGCCACCCAGCCCATCCAGTCTGCCCCACCATTCCATCATGGCTGATTTACTATCCCTCTCAACCCCCATTCTCCTGTCTTCTCCCCCTGACCTTTGACGCGCTGACTAATCAAGGACCTATCAACTCCCGCTTTAAATATCCCCAATGATTTCGTCTCCGCAGCAGCCGTCTGTGGCAATGAATTCCACAGATTCACCACCCTCTGGCTAAAGAAATTCCTCCTCATCTCTGTTCTAAAGGAAAGTCCCTCTATTCTGAGGCTGTGCCCTCTTTTTCTAGACTCCCCCACTATAGGAAATATCCTCTCTACATCCACTCTATCTGTGTCCTCTGGTCCTAGACTCTCCCACTATAGGAAACATCCTCTCCACATCCACTCTATCTGTGCCCTCTGGTCCTAGACTCCCCCACTATAGGAAATATCCTCTCTACATCCACTCTATCTGTGCCCTCTGGTCCTAGACTCCCCCACTATAGGAAATATCCTCTCTACATCCACTCTATCTGTGTCCTCTGGTCCTAGACTCCCCCACTATAGTAAACAACCTCTCCACATCCTTTCAATATTTGGTAAGTTTCATTGAGATTCCACCGCCCCTCCCCACCAGCCCTCCATTCTTCTGAATGCCCAGAGCCAACAAATGTTCGTCATGCATTAACCCTTTCATTGCTGGGATTATTCTCATGAACCTCCTCTGGACTCTCTGCAATGTCAGCAGATCCTTTCTAAGACAAGGCACCCAGACCTGTACTTCCACTTTTTCGTAGCCCTGGGGTGATTTGTGGGGGATCTGGGTTGCCTGCTTGACTACCTGTTCGCTTTCCCTGGGTTCTGCACTCAAAACTGGGTCTAGCACGCCACAACTCGAACAGAGCGGCTGAGAAAGAGCGGGGAATGACTATGAACTGAAAACGCTACAGAGACAGAAAAAGCAAAAATGAAACTATCTGATTGAAACAGAGAACCCAGAAAGATACAAAATGAGGGAGACGTGAGAGAACGGGAGGGGGAGATTTCACAGTGAGATTGAGGGGGGAGGGAGATACAGAGGGAGAGGGAGAGGGGGAGCAGAGAAAGATAGTGAGAGAGAAAGAAAGAGAGGGAAAGAGAAATGGAGAGAGAGAGAAATTGGAGAGAAAGAGGGAGAGAGAGAAAGTACAAGAGAGAGGGAGAGAGAGAAAGTACAAGAGAGAGGGGGAGAGAGTAAGAGAGGGAGAGTTAGAGAGAGGGGGAAAGAGAAAGAAAAGAGAGAGAAAGAGGGAAAGGGAAATAGAGAAACAGTGAGAAAGGAAGGGATGGAGAGAAAGGGAGAGGAGTAAGAGAGGTAAGGAAAGAATGAGCGCTCCGCTTTCCACCTACAGTGCAAAGTCGTTCGGGTCCGGGCCAGTGACTTGTGGACAGGCTGTGTTGGCGCCAGAAGCATGGCGACACTTGCGGGCTGCCCCCAGCGCGTCCACACTGAACCAACTTGATGCAAACGGCACATTTCACTGTATGTTTTGATGTACAAAGTTCATCTTTATCCTTACAAAATAGACGGGGGGGGGGGATAAGATTCATCCTTGGGGTTCCAATGTGACGTATTCAATACCTCTTGTTATTCGTTCTTTCCCTCTTGTCCACTTTCCCCTCTGCCAGATCGTCCTTGTCCGATTCCCACTCTATCCTCAGCTGCCCTCCCCCACTATATTTCTCTCATCACTTATTGTCTCTCGGCCATCTCCCTTCCTTCCTTTGCCCAAAACTTCTTCTCCCTTCTGGGGATCACCACAGATGGCTTTTTTGCTCAGGACCAGCAGATTCAATACCGCCCTGTCCTGAGCCAGGATACTCAACCTGTACGGGAGCCGTTGATATCCACGTTGACGCAAGTCCCAAGTGTAGACACAAGGCTAGAATCGGAGATCTCTTAGGACAGGCGCCTCTGAACTTTTGAATGCCTGGTGGGCAATCCGTTTGACTTTGCTGCTTTGGGGAGCTGAAGTTTGGGTATTGGCTGCGGAATCAGATTGTTTTCAAATTAGTGTTAGATTCAGACATTGGTTTGGGATTTGGGGCAGAAATGATTTGGGAAGCATTTTGGAATTGGATTTGGAAACTGGGTTGGAGTTGGATTTGAGGATTGGTTTTGGGAATTGGGATGGAGTTGGATTTGAGGATTGGTTTGGGACTGATATTGAGAATTGGTTTTGGATTTGAGTTGGGAATGGGGTTGGAGTTGGATTTGAGGATTGGTTTCGGGAATTGGGTTTGGATTCGATTTGGGACTGGGTTGGAGATGGATTTATGAATTGGTTTTGGGAACTGGGTTTAGATTCATTTTGGGAATTGGGATGAAGTTGGATTTGAGGATTGGTTTGGGACTGGTTTTGGGAATTGGGTTTGGATACTATTTGGGAACTGGGTTGGAGTTGGATTTGAGGACTGGTTTTGGGAATTGGGATGGAGTTGGATTTGAGGATTGGTTTGGGACTGGTTTTGGGAATTGGGTTTGGATACTATTTGGGAACTGGGTTGGAGTTGGATTTGAGGACTGGTTTTGGGAATTGGGATGGAGTTGGATTTGAGGATTGGTTTGGGACTGGTTTTGGGAATTGGGTTTGGATACTATTTGGGAACTGGGTTGGAGTTGGATTTGAGGACTGGTTTTGGGAATTGGGATGGAGTTGGATTTGAGGATCGGTTTGGGACTGGTTTTGGGAATTGGGTTTGGATACTATTTGGGAACTGGGTTGGAGTTGGATTTGAGGACTGGTTTTGGGAATTGGGATGGAGTTGGATTTGAGGATCGGTTTGGGACTGGTTTTGGGAATTGGGTTTGGATACTATTTGGGAACTGGGTTGGAGTTGGATTTGAGGACTGGTTTTGGGAATTGGGATGGAGTTGGATTTGAGGATTGGTTTGGGACTGGTTTTGGGAATTGGGTTTGGATACTATTTGGGAACTGGGTTGGAGTTGGATTTGAGGACTGGTTTTGGGAATTGGGATGGAGTTGGATTTGAGGATTGGTTTGGGACTGGTTTTGGGAATTGGGTTTGGATTCGATTTGGGACTGGGTTGGAGATGGATTTGTGAATTGGTTTTGGGAACTGGGTTTAGATTCATTTTGGGAATTGGGATGAAGTTGGATTTGAGGATTGGTTTGGGACTGGTTTTGGGAATTGGGTTTGGATACTATTTGGGAACTGGGTTGGAGTTGGATTTGAGGACTGGTTTTGGGAATTGGGATGGAGTTGGATTTGAGGATTGGTTTGGGACTGGTTTTGGGAATTGGGTTTGGATACTATTTGGGAACTGGGTTGGAGTTGGATTTGAGGACTGGTTTTGGGAATTGGGATGGAGTTGGATTTGAGGATTGGTTTGGGACTGGTTTTGGGAATTGGGTTTGGATACTATTTGGGAACTGGGTTGGAGTTGGATTTGAGGACTGGTTTTGGGAATTGGGATGGAGTTGGATTTGAGGATTGGTTTGGGACTGGTTTTGGGAATTGGGTTTGGATACTATTTGGGAACTGGGTTGGAGTTGGATTTGAGGACTGGTTTTGGGAATTGGGATGGAGTTGGATTTGAGGATTGGTTTGGGACTGGTTTTGGGAATTGGGTTTGGATACTATTTGGGAACTGGGTTGGAGTTGGATTTGAGGACTGGTTTTGGGAATTGGGATGGAGTTGGATTTGAGGATTGGTTTGGGACTGGTTTTGGGAATTGGGTTTGGATACTATTTGGGAACTGGGTTGGAGTTGGATTTGAGGACTGGTTTTGGGAATTGGGATGGAGTTGGATTTGAGGATTGTTTCGGGACTGGTTTTGGGAATTGGGTTTGGATACTATTTGGGAACTGGGTTGGAGTTGGATTTGAGGACTGGTTTTGGGAATTGGGATGGAGTTGGATTTGAGGATTGTTTCGGGACTGGTTTTGGGAATTGGGTTTGGATACTATTTGGGAACTGGGTTGGAGTTGGATTTGAGGACTGGTTTTGGGAATTGGGATGGAGTTGGATTTGAGGATTGGTTTGGGACTGGTTTTGGGAATTGGGTTTGGATACTATTTGGGAACTGGGTTGGAGTTGGATTTGAGGACTGGTTTTGGGAATTGGGATGGAGTTGGATTTGAGGATTGGTTTGGGACTGGTTTTGGGAATTGGGTTTGGATACTATTTGGGAACTGGGTTGGAGTTGGATTTGAGGACTGGTTTTGGGAATTGGGATGGAGTTGGATTTGAGGATTGTTTCGGGACTGGTTTTGGGAATTGGGTTTGGATTGTTTTGGGGGACTAGATTGGGATTGCATTGGAATTGGGTCGAGATTGAGTTAGAAACCTTAGCTCAAACGGTAATTGCTTTTAGTTGGGAGGACTCAGGTTGGTATTGGAGTTGATTTGCAAGCTGAGGTTAGGTCTGAAGTTGGGTTCAGGGCCGGGACTTGGATCGTGTTTTTTAGGTTTTTAGGTTTTTATCTGGGGGCTGAGACTGGAGTTAGCCACTAGCAGAATTAAGAAAATGTCACAGTGTTGACACCAGGAAGAACAAACGCTCTCACTTTTCTCCGGCTGCTTGTCACTTGCCTGAAGGAGCCAGGTAACGAGGGCAGATGCAACCACAAGCTAATGATATATTGTACTCACTCACTTCCTGCGACCACAACTCGTACTCTTGGTGACATCTCCACCGGACGTACATTGTGGGGTTTGTGGGAACATGCTTCAAGTGAGAGCCTCAGAAACTAAGAGACTAACAGCCAGACCCAGATTCTCTTCCACCAAACCCAAATCCAACTCTGCCCCAAGAATCGAGGGTCAAATTTATTCAACAAATACAATCCTGTACAAAAGTCTTGGCCACACACACACACATATATATCTATAGCCAGGGTGCTCAAGACTTTTACAACATACAGTAGTAATTTTATGCATTGCACTGTACTGCTGGCACAAAAAAAAAAACAAATTTCATGACATGTGTGAGTGATGATAAACCTGATTCTGGTCTGGGTCTCTATTGTGGACTGAGAGAGGGAAGGGGGCAGGGAGAAGGGGAATCATGGTTGGGAGAAGGGGACGGGAGAGGGGAGGGAGCAGGAAGCACCGGAGAGACATTCCGTAATGATCAATAGACCAATTGTTTGGAATCAAGTGACCTTGCCTGGTGTCCCAGGGCTCTGGGTATGTCTGCACCTGCACCGCCAACCACAAACCCGCGCTCCCCTCCTCTACCACCTGTCCCACACAACCTTCCCGCGGCCCTCCAACCTCGCCACTCCCAACGTCCGTTGCTCCCGCCAGGTTTACAAACTCGCTGTCCGCTCCACGTTGACAAATACACCACGGTGCAGAAGCCGAGTTATATGTATGTGCCTAAGAATTTTGCACAGAACGTGTATTAGGAATTTGCTGTTGCGCGTTGACCAGGGCGCGACAGGCATAGAAATCAATATCACTGAACAATTCCAAAGAAGCGAGAATTATACTAACAAATAAAGTTATAGTTAAGGTATGGATGCAGAATAAAATGTGCAAATAAATTTTCACTGAGGTTGGGTGAGACTACACCTCAAGGTCATGAGTCAAGGGTGAAAGGTGAAAAGTTTAAATGGGACACGCAGAACTCCTTCTCTCGGAGGCCTTGGTCCCGAGTGACGTTGTTTCGTTTGGCTGCAGACATGTGTACGGTTGAGTGACAACAATCTTTAGATTATTTAGATTATGAGGACACGCAATCCTCTTTTATTGTCATGTAGTAACACATGCATTAAGAAATGATACAACCTTGATCTTGAAATTGGGTTCATCTAGGATTCATTTTCAGATCTGGATCTGAGTCAGTCTTAGGGGAAGCTCTGGTACTTGGGGAAGAACCTATGGTGTAAATACTTAACCATAGTAACATCGAGAATTCATTAACTGCACGAATATAGCTTCCAGAATAATGAGCGAGTTTCCCCATTTCTGGGAAATCGCTGAAAAGTCCATCGAAGTCAGAGGACTTTTCAGAGATTACTGTCCAATGACAACCTCTCCCAATCCCGACCGGGAGTGAGCCCCTTCACTCGGAGGGTGAGGAGATTTCTGAGTTTCTGATGCAAGGGGTTGTAGCTACTTCGTGTTTCCAATCTGACACCGACATCTCTTTCTGAAAGGACCAAGATGCAGTGGATGTGGAGAGGATGTTTCCTATAGTGGGGGAGTCTAGGACCAGAGGACACAGATAGAGTGCATGTGGAGAGGATGTTTCCTATAGTGGGGGGAGTCTAGGACCAGAGGACACAGATAGAGTGCATGTGGAGAGGATGTTTCCTATAGTGGGGGAGTCTAGGACCAGAGGACACAGATAGAGTGGATGTGTTGAGGATGTTTCCTATAGTGGGGGAGTCTAGGACCAGAGGACACAGACAGAGTGGATGTGGAGAGGATGTTTCCTATAGTGGGGGGAGTCTAGGACCAGAGGGCACAGACAGAGTGGATGTGGAGAGGATGTTTCCTGTAGTGGGGGGAGTCTAGGACCAGAGGGCACAGATAGAGTGGATGTGGAGAGGATGTTTCCTATAGTGGGGGGAGTCTAGGACCAGAGGACACAGCCTCAGAATTGAAGGGCGTCCATTTGGAACCGAATTTCTTTAGCCAGAAGGTGGAATTCATTACCACAGATGGCTGTTGAAGCCAAGTCTTTGGGTATATTCAGAGTGGAGGTTGATAGGTTCTTGCTTAGTTGGGGAGGGGGTCGTGAAGGAGAAGTCAGGAGAATGGGATTGAGAGGGACAATAAATCAGCCATGATGGAATGGAGGCAGACTCAATGGGCCAAATGGCCTAATTCTGCCCCTCTGTCTCCTAATCTTATGGAATGAGGAGATGAGGCCCACCGGCTACCCCCGCCTGTCGCAGCCGGTGGACCGGGCTGTGGCCGCTGCCCCATGCAAACAGTGACCTGATTGCCGCAGGTGAGAGCTGAGTGACCGGCGGGGGGACCGAAGGTGAGTGAGCTGCTACCCCCACCCCCTCAGAATGGACACGACAAGCCCCTTCACCACAGCTGCTGCCTCCTCCCCCAGGCACCCCATAAATATCCAGTCTATGTTTTCTGCAGCGGGGTCAGTCAGCCCTGGCTCTGTCGCCTATCAAAACACCTTTGCAGACCTCTCATTGTAGCCCTGTCCCCCGCACGTTTGTTAGACACAGCACTGTTCCACACACAGCTGGAATTTGCTACTCAACCGTCCGTGTAGCGAGGCACCCACCTCTCCGCGCAGCCGACAAATCCAAAGGGACGGCAGAGACCGGTGCAGGATCCTGTACCTCCTTCCTGATGGTTGAGGGGGTAATAACTGTTCCTGAACCTGGTGGTGTGGGACCTGAGGCTCCTGTACCTCCTTCCTGATGGTCAAGGGGTAATAACTGTTCCTGAACCTGGTGGTGTGGGTCCTGAGGCTTATGGTTGAGGGAGTAATAACTGTTCCTGAACCTGGTGGTGTGGGTCCTGAGGCTCCTGTACCTCCTTCCTGATGGTTGAGGGGTAATAACTGTTCCTGAACCTGGCGGTGTGGTTCTTGAGGTTCCTGTACCTCCTTCCTGATGGTTGCAGTGACGAGAGAGCGTGTCCTGGGTGGTACGGGTCCATGATGATTTATCCAATGTGTTCAGTGGTATCCCATGGAACAGCATCTACCCTAGTTCCTTAAGGTTGTCGTAGCTAGGTGGGGCAGGTAATGGGGACAAGCTCCCACTACCTACTAAATGCTCTCAGTGACGTGCATCTCAAACAGTCTCTGACAACCAAGTCCAGCTCCAGGCCTTTGTGTGTGGTTTAGCTACTAAGCCCGGTGGAACCGTTTCTACTGACAGGAGAAGGGACAAGGGCGGATCAGTCTCATGTTAAAACCAGTTGGTCCGGCAGATGGGGCCCGTCAGCCATGGTGGGCAAAGTTCAAAGTTCAAAGTGCATTTATTATCAGCGTACATATACGTCACCATATACAACCCTGAGATTTATTTACCTGTGGGCGTACTCGTCAAATCTATAGAATAGTAACTGTAAACAGGATCAATGAACGGTCAAGCAGAGTGCAGAAGACAACAAACTGCGCAAGTGCAACTATAAATAAATAATGAGAACGTGAGATATAGAGTCCTTAAAGTGAGATCATTTGTTGTAGAAACATCTCAATGGATGGCCAAGTCAGTGATGTCATCCCCATTGGTTCAAGAGCCCGATTTTGCGGGGGGTAATAACTGTCCCTGAACCTGGTGGTGTGGGTCCTGAGGCTCCTGTACCTCCTTCCTGATGGTTGAGGGGTAATAACTGTCCCTGAACCTGGTGGTGTGGGTCCTGAGGCTCCTGTGTCTCCTTCCTGATGGCCGAGGGGTAATAACTGCTACTGAACCTGGTGCTGTGGGTTCTGAGGCTCCTGTACCTTCTTCCTGATGATTGAGGGGTAATAACTGTTCCTGAACCTGGTGGTGTGGGTCCTGAGGTTCCTGTACCTTCTTCCCAATGGCAGCAGCGAGAAGACAGCACGTCCTGGGTGGCGGGGATCGCCTAATGACGGACGATGCTTTTCTGCGACAGAGTTTCGTCTAGACGTGTTCAGTGGATGAGAGGGCTTCACCCATGGTGGTCTGGGCCGAATCCACCGCTTTTTGTAGCTCACCTGGGATAAGGGCAACGCTGCATCTCCACCCTCCCGCTGCCTTGCGGCTACACCCACTCGTGAGGAAGTCTTCGGGAGAGAAAATCCGGAGCTCTAAGGCAGTCCCTACGTTGAGCTCCAAGCTGACCGGCAACTCCTGGTATCGGGTCTCTGCCGTTCCTTTGGGTCCATCAGCTGCTTGGAGAGGGGGGGAGCCCGCTACACGGGGCAGCAGCTCGCTCTCCGTATCGTGCTGCCCAGGCCTGCGCATCAAACGTAGACAACCGGAACGCAGCCCCCAAGGTTAGCCCCTGTCAACGGAGGGGCTTGCTACCTGCAGCGAACACGAGTCACGGTGCGTCTGACCGGCATCACCTTCCGCATCACGGAAACCGCAGGAAGTAAATCACCTCCGACTGGGCGATCAGAACTTACTGCCGGGTCCGCGGCTACAACTCGGAGCCAAACCCGGACCCTTGCAGTGGGTTTGAGATTCACGCCCGCAGCTGATTCCCGAACGCCAGGATGAAATGCAATCTGCAGTCAAAGCAAAGAGCTGGAAGACGGTGAGCAGACCTCACTCGGCTTGCCCTACACTTCCAAGCTCAAAGTTCGGTGTCACCCGACTGCATGTGTGTACTAATCAAGCGAAACAACTTTCCCCCGGACCACGGCGCACCCACACAGCGTATATCTCACCCGGCACAGGAAACAAACTATTGCCACAAATAAATCAGTAGAATATCATTCAAACATGCATGCACAGGTAAACAGTAAGCAGCTCGCTGTCCCAGTGACCAGACCCCGGTGGTGACAGGGAATTCATAATTCTCCCAGCCCAAGGGAAGGATCTGTTGCCCAGTCTGACAGTCCTAGTCCTGATGCTCCTGTACCTCCTTCCTGACGGTCGTGGGTCACAGAGAGATTGTGAGATGGGTGGTGGTGATGAGACTCCGGTGGTGACAGGGTATTCATTAGTCTCCCAGCCCAAGGGAAGGAGCTGTCACCCAGTCTGATAGTCCTAGTCCTGATGCTCCTGTACCTCCTTCCTGACGGTGGTGGGTCACAGAGATTGTGGGGCGTGGGCGGTGGGGACCCTCAACAATACTTTAGACCCTTCGTCTGCAACGTTCCCGGTAAATGTCACAAATACTTGTGGTTGGGGAAGATGTTGGAGAGCCCGATGATCTTGGTTAACATTTACTGACACCGGTCACAGAATTAACTTGTGCCCAAGGAACTTTTAAAAAAAAAATTAAAATCATCAATCAACTTGCGTGCAAGTTTTCTCCCCCCGGACCAATGCCTCCCCACACCTGTGAGAAAAGTGATTGTGTGCAGTTACATAATTGGTGGGGAAGTGAAATTGGGCAAAAAACTGAACGACCGTTTGCTGGCCGCTGCGAACGGTCCCGAAGGACGTTATCTGACCCCGGGGCTTCACTTTTGAATTTGAACGCCAGAGATTTCTGCAGAGGAGCGGCGGACAGAAACGCCGCAGGAGCTGAGTAAGGGGTCCGTGGAAATGAGTGAAACTGCCAACCTTTTCAGCCGGGACCCTTCAGCAGGAACAGGAGATCGGTGCTGCGTGGAGGGCGTTTAGAATTCACTTACCTCTGGAAGCTGTCATCTTCGCCTCGAAAGAGAGCGCAGAACGTCGGAAGAAAGTTGATTTTCTCTCTCTCTCTCTCTCTCAAAGTTTTCCTGGGATGAAGCCGGGCTCCGTTCTGGGTTGCGAACTCGCTTAATCCCGTGGTGTTCCGCAAGGGGCTGGCAGATCGCTCTTTCAGTCGCTGCTTTAACTTTGAACGTGCAGCCGGCCACGGTCAGGAACCTCCTCCCCCTATGCGCGTCCCTCAAGCGTCTGAGCAGCCGCCGTAGCCCTGGGGAGTATGTAAACTGATTTAACACGTGGCTCCCTGGCGAGCTGCCCGGTCGATCGAACGAGGCCAAGTTTGTCATGGAAGCAGCCCCCTTTCTCCGGGACTTCCCGATCAGCTGATTTAATACGCTGGAGCTGGGCACTGTGACACTTTCTTAGAGCAATGACACAGCAGGACGGACACCGGGGGACTGTCCGAGGCACTCTGGTCCGGTGACACGCGATTTCAGGGAAATACCACGGGACTGGGGGAATTACTGGCATTTAGCGGAGACAACAAGGTGTTTTCCATCCCGAGTCTCTACCTTTCACGGCGGAGGAGCAGAAAATGAGACTCCCGATTCGGGAGGTGGTGGGGTTGCAAGCGGGGAGAGGTGCGCCTGAATCCCACCTGCAGATCACAGATTTTCTCCCTGACGCTGAGGCGATACAAGGAGTGGGCCAGACCCGCAATTGGAGTACAGCGAGCACTTACTACGAAAAGACGAGCTGGCCCCGAGGGGGTCCGGAGGAGGATTACGAGAATGATTCCGGGACTGAAACGGTTAACAGACAATGTACTCGCTGGATTTTAGGGTGGGGTGTGAGGGAGCCTCACTGAAACCTATGCAATATTGAAAAGGTTAGACGTGGAGAGGATGTTTCCGATAGTGGGGGAGCCTAGGACCAGAGGGCACAGATAGAGTGGACGTGGAGAGGATGTTTCTTATGGTGGAGGAGTCTGGGACCAGAGGACACAGATCGAGTGGATGTGGAGGGGATGTTTCCTATAGTGGGGGAGTCTAGGACCAGAGGGCACAGATAGAGTGGGTGTGGAGAGGATGTTTCCTATAGTGGGGGAATCTGGGACCAGAGGACACAGATAGAGTGGATGTGGAGAGGATGTTTCCTATAGTGGGGGAGTCTAGGACCAGAGGGCACAGATAGAGTGGATGTGGAGAGGATGTTTCCTATAGTGGGGGAGTCTAGAACAAGAGGGCACAGATAGAGTGGATGTGGAGAGGATGTTTCCTATAGTGGGGGAGTCTAGAACAAGAGGGCACAGATAGAGTGGATGTGGAGAGGATGTTTCCTATAGTGGGGGAGTCTAGAACAAGAGGGCACAGATAGAGTGGATATGGAGAGGATGTTTCCTATAGTGGGGGAGTCTAGGATCAGAGGACACAGATAGAGTGGATGTGGAGAGGATGTTTCCTATGGTGGGGGAGTCTAGGACCAGAGGACTCAGCCTCAGAATAGAGGGACGTCCACTGGGAGCAGAGATGAGGAGGAATTTCACTCAGAATAGAACGACATCCATTTGGAATGGAGATGAGGAGGAATTTCTTTAGCCGGAGGGTGGTGAATCTGTGGAATTCGTCACCACAGATGACGGTGGAGACCAAGTCACTGGGTACATTTAAATCAAAGATTGATGGGTTCTTGATTAGTCAGGGGGTGAAAGGTTACAGGGAGAAGGCAGGAGTATGGGGTTGAGAGGGTTAATAAATCAGTCATGATGGAATGGGGGGTGCAGACCCGATGGTCAAATGGCCTAATTCTGCTCCTATGTCTCGTGGTTTGACTGTGGGACTAGGACAAGCTCAGCTCCAGGTCCTGCTCAGACAATAATGTTGCACCAGGGGGATGTGTTCCCTCGGCACTAACCACCACTCCCCTCCTTCACCTCGCCTATACCTTCTTATTCAGGCTCCTTCCCCCTTCTCCCATGGATCAATGGGGTATGCCTGCAAGGAACGATCCTCATGGTTTGCACATGGTGACATTTATGTACTTCTGACAATAGGTTTATCTTGCTCTTTGAACTCTTCCCTTTCTAGTTCCTTAATGATTATCCATCGCAGTGTTCTGCTGTCGCAAAGGTGCCAAGTTTCACGGCACACGCTGTCGATATTGAACATGGTTCTCATTACAGAGAGCCCCAGTCACAGACTTGAACAGCACAGAAAACGGGTGACAGAAATCCCTTTGCCCATGTTCCCCAGTCCAATCTGCTCCAAAGCGAGGTCTGTGGCTCTCCAGGCCCTGCTTGTACACGTGCCCATCCCAAAGCCTAGGTTCAGCAACAGTTATTACCCCTCAACCATCAGGAAGGAGGTACAGGAGCCTCAGGTCCCACACCACCAGGTTCAGGAACAGTTATTACCCCTCAACCATCAGGAAGGAGATACAGGAGCCTCAGGACCCACACCACCAGGTTCAGGAACAGTTATTGCCTCCACAACCATCAGGAAGGAGGTACAGGAGCCTCAGATCCCACACCAACAGGTTCAGGAACAGTTATTACCCCTCAACCATCAGGAAGGAGGTACAGGAGCCTCAGGACCCACACCTCCAGGTTCAGGAACTGTTATTGCCTCCACAACCATCAGGAAGGAGGTACAGGAGCCTCAGATCCCACACCAACAGGTTCAGGAACAGTTATTACCCCTCAACCATCAGGAAGGAGGTACAGGAGCCTCAGGACCCACACCTCCAGGTTCAGGAACTGTTATTGCTTCTCAATGTCAGGAAGGAGGTACAGGAGCCTCAGGACCCACACCACCAGGTTCAGGAACTGTTATTACCGCTCAGCCATCAGGAAGGAGGTACAGGAGCCTCAGGTCCCACACCAACAGGTTCAGGAACAGTTATTACCCCCTCAACCATCAGGATGGAGGTATAAGAGCCTCAGGACCCACACCACTAGGTTCAGGAACAGTTATTTCCCCTCAACCATTAGGTGGAAGATACAGGAGCCTCAGGGCCCACACCACTAGGTTCAGGAACAGTTATTACCCCTCATCCATCAGGAAGGAGGTACAGGAGCCTCAGGTCCCACACCACCAGCTTCAACCATTAGGCTCTTGAACCAGAGGGGATAACTTCACTTGCCCCATCACTGAACGGTTCTCACAACCAATGGCCTCACTTTCAAGGTCTCTGCATCTCATGTTCTTGATTTTTATTGCTCATTTATTTATTACTATTATTTCTTTCATTTTGTATTTTCACAGTTTGTTGTCTTCTGCACTCTGGTTGAACGCCCCAGTTGATGTCATTATTATGCTATGGATTTACTGAATTTACCCTGAGAAAACAAATCTCAGGGCTGTATATGGTGACGTAGATATACTTCGGTAATAAAAATTTGCTTTGAACTTTGAACTTATTTTTCAGCAGCAGTGCAGTAGATAATAATAAAATTGTTTATTACAATAAGATGCATGTATCAAAAAAGAAAATTAAATTAAATAAGTCGTGCAAAAAGATTGGGGGGGGGGACATCACGTGGGTTCATTGTCCATTCAGAAACCGGATGACAGAGGGGAAGAAACTGTTCCTGAATCGCTGAGTGTGTGTCTTCAGGCTTCTGTACCTCCTCCCTGATGGCAGAGGGGAAGAAGCTGTTCCTGAATCATTGAGTGTGTGTCTTCGGTCTCCTGTACCTCCTCCCTGATGGCAGAGGAGAAGAAGCTGTTCCTGAATCGTTGAGTGTGTGTCTTCAGACTCCTGCACCTCCTCCCTGATGGCAGAGGGGAAGAAGCTGTTCCTGAATCGTTGAGTGTGTGTCTTCAGGCTCCTGTACCTCCTCCCTGATGGCAGAGGGGAAGAAGCTGTTCCTGAATCGTCGAGTGTGTGTCTTCAGGCTCCTGTACCTCCTACCTGATGGCAGAGGGGAAGGAGCTGTTCCTGAATCGTCGAGTGTGTGTCTTCAGGCTCCTGTACCTCCTCCCTGATGGCAGAGGAGAAGAAGCTGTTCCTGAATCACTGAGTGTGTGTCTTCAGGCTCCTGTACCTCCTCCCTGATGGCAGACGGGAAGAAGCTATTCCTGAATCGTTGAGTGTGTGTCTTCAGGCTCCTGTACCTCCTCCCTGATGGCAGAGGGGAAGGAGCTGTTCCTGAATCGCTGAGTGTGTGTCTTCAGGCTCCTGTACCTCCTCCCTGATGGCAGAGGGGAAGGAGCTGTTCCTGAATCGCTGAGTGTGTGTCTTCAGGCTCCTGTCCCTCCTCCCTGATGGTAACAGTAAGAAGAGGGTACATTCTGGGTGGATGGAGGTCCTTAGTGGTGGACGCCGCCTTTTTGAGGCATCGCTCCTTGAAGATGTCCTGGATGCTGCGGAGGCTGGTGCCCATGCTGGAGCTGACTGAGTTTACAGCTTCCTGCAGCTTTTTCCGATCCTGTGCAGTAGCCACCCCTACTCCCACCTCCCCTCCGTACCAGACGGTGATGATGCAGTCAGTTAGAATGCTTTCCACCGTACCGCTGTAGAAATTTGCGGGTGTCTTTGGTGACTTCCCATCTCTTGTCTATTTTATATTTTAGCTGATGCATTTCTGGTTTGGATTCAGATTTCAGTTTCTGCCAATCGGTGTAAGATCATGGGGGTTTCTGAGCAGAAATCACAAGTTGTTTTTCATTGCCTCTGTTGTCTTGGACAAAGGAAGTCCCCTCGCAGTCTGTTACCTTGCCTGAAACACAGGGAAGTCCCAGAGCTGATTTCAGCAAATCATTGTCCACCAGAACAGTAAACAAACTTCGAAGTATTGAGTACAGGAGTTGGGACAGAAAGATTGGGGGTGTAGTGGACAGCAAGGAAGGCTATCAGAGGTTGCGGCAAGATCTGGACCAGTTGGAAAAATGGGCTGAAGAAAGACAAGTTGGTGCAGACAAGTGTGAGGTGTCATGCATTGGTAGGGCCAGCTAGGGTAGGTCTTACACAGTCAACGGTAGGACACGGAGGAGTGCGTTAGAATGAAGGGATCAGTGAATACCATAGAACCATAGAACCATAGAAACTACAGCACAGAAACAGGACCTTTGGCCCTTCTTGGCTGTGCCGATCCATTTTCTGCCTAGTCCCACTGACCTGCACATGGACCATATCCCTCCATACACCTCCCATCCATGTATCTGTCCAATTTATTCTTAAATGTTAAAAAAGAACCCACATTTACCACCTCGTCTGGCAGCTCATTCCACACTCCCACCACCCTCTGTGTGAAGAAACTCCCCCAATGTTCCCTTTAAACTTTCCCCCCCTCACCCTTAACCCATGTCCTCTGGTTTTTTTCTCCCCTTGCCTCAGTGGAAAAAGCCTGCTTGCATTCACTCTATCTATACCCATCATAATTTTATATACCTCTATCAAATCTCCCCTCATTCTTCTACGCTCCAGGGAATAAAGTCCTAACCTATTCAACCTTTCTCTGTAACTGGAGTTTTTCAAGTCCCGGCAACATCCTTGTAAACCTTCTCTGTACTCTTTCAACCTTATTTATATCCTTCCTGTAATTTGGTGACCAAAACTGAACACAATACTCCAGATTCGGCCTCACCAGTGCCTTATACAACCTCATCATAACATTCCAGCTCTTATACTCAATACTTTGATTAATAAAGGCCAATGTACCAAAAGCTCTCTTTACGACCCTATCTACCTGTGACGACACTTTTAGGGAATTTTGTATCTGTATTCCCAGATCCCTATGTTCCACTGCACTCCTCAGTGCCTTACCATTAACCCTGTATGTTCTACGTTGGTTTGTCCTTCCAACGTGCAATACCTCACACTTGTCAGTATTAAACTCCATCCGCCATTTTTCAGTCCATTTTTCCAGCTGGTCCAAGTCCTTCTGCAGGCCCTGAAAACCTTCCTCACTGTCTACTACACCTCCAATATTTGTATCATCAGCAAACTTGCTGATCCAATTTAGATACAGATCCATAATTCATTGAAAGTGGCGTCACGGGTAGATGGGGTCATAAAGAAACCTTTTAGCACACCTACTGAGTACAGGGGATGGGATGTTATGTTGAAGTCGTGTAAGATGTTGGTGAGGCTTAATTTGGAGTATTGTGCTCAGTTCTGGTCACCTACCCACAGGAAAGATGTCGATAAGGTTGAAAGAGTACAGAGAAAATTTACAAAGATGTTACTGGGATTGGTGGGCCTGAGTTAGTAGGAAAGATTGATTAGCTTAACATAGAAGATAGAAGAGTAAAGCACAGGAACAGGCCATTCGGCCCACAACATTGTGCTAGACCGGCTAAAAAGCAAATCAGAAACAGCCAAACACTAATCCCTCCTACCTTCACCATGTCCACATCCCTCCATCTTTTTCACACCCATGTGCCTATCCAAATGTCTCTTAAAAGCCTCCGATTCCCTTGAACCAACCCCCTCTCACCTTCAATGCATGCCCTCTGGTGTTCGACATTTCAACCCTGGGAAACAGATACTGTCCGTCTACGCCTCTCATAATCCTCAGCCTCCACCGCTCCAGAGAAAACAACCCAACTTTGTCCAAACATTCGCGATAGCACATGCTCTCTAAACCAGGCAGCATCCTGGTGAACCTCTTCTGCACCCTCTCCAAAGCCTCAACATCCTTCCTATGGTGGGGTGACCAGAAATGTATCCAATACTCCAGATGTGGCTTAACCAGAGTTCTATAAAGTTGCAACATAACTTAACCACAGTTCTATAAAGTTGCAACGTAACTTAACCAGAGTTCTATAAAGTTGCAACGTAACTTAACCAGAGTTCTATAAAGTTGCAACATAACTTAACCAGAGTTCTATAAAGTTGCAGCATAACTTAACCAGAGTTCTATAAAGTTGCAACGTAACTTAACCAGAGTTCTATAAAGTTGCAACATAACCTCTTGACTTTTGAACTCAATGCCTCAACTAATAAAAGCAAGCATGCCCTGTGCCTTCTTAATCACCCTAATAACCTGTGTAGCCACTTTCAATGAGCTATGAACTTGAATCCCAAGATCTCTCTGCTCAGAAACAATGTTGGGGTACACTTAACAGTGTACTGCCTCCTTGAATTTGCCCTGCCAAGGTGCAGCACCTCACATTTATCCGGGTTAATCTCCACCTGCCATTTCTCAGCCAAAATCTACATCTGATCTGTATCACACTGTGTCCTTTGCCAGTCCTCTACACTGTCCACAGCTCCACCAATCTTGGTATCATCTGCAAGTTTACTAACCCGCCCACCTACATTTTCACCCAGGTCATTCATAGACGTCACAAACAGCTGAGGTCCCAGCACAGATCCCTGCAGAGCACCAATTACAGATCTCCACCTTGAATAGGTCCCTTCGGCTACTACTCTCTGTGTCCCATCAGTAAGCCAGTTCTGAATCGGAACAGCTAATTCGTCATGGACCCCATGGATCTTCTGGATTGGACTCCCATGAGGGACTTTGTCAAACACCTTACTAAAATCTATGTAGACGACATCCACTGTCCAACCCTCATTGATCTCTCTCGCCACTGTGTCAAAAAAACTCAGTGAAGTTGGTAAGACATGGCCTGCCACGCACAAACCCATGCTGGCTCTCCCTAATTAAACCACGGGTTTCCAAATGCGCATATCTCCTGTCTCTGAGAATTTTCTCCAGCAATTTCCCTACAACTGGTGTGAGACTCGCTGGTCTACAGTTCCCAGCATTCTCCCTTGTTCCCTTAAAAAGATGAATGACTCGCCTGTGTCTGGAGAAGACGGGAAGATACTGGTCAGGGCCTCAGCAATCTCATCTCTTGTCTCCTTCAATAACCTGGGTAAATCCCATCAGGCCCTGGGGACTTATCCATCTTAATACTCATTAGGAGGCCCAACACTTGCTCCTCCTTGAATTCTAAACACCCTGACGTATTTGCATGCTCAGCACCGATCTCCTGGTCCTCCATATCCTTTTCCTCAGTAAACACCAGAGCAAAGCACTTCATTAAGTACCAAACTCACATTCTCCGCATCCAAGCAAAAACAAGGAAATCTGCAGATACTGGAATTTCAAGCAACACACATAAAATTTGCTGGTGAACACAGCAGGCCGGGCAGCATCTCTGGGAAGAGCCTGACGAAGGGTCTCGGCCCGAAAGGTCGACTGTACCTTCTTCCTAGAGATGCTGCCTGGCCTGCTGCGTTCCACCAGCAACTTTGACGTGAAATGCTCCCCACCCTTTATTTTTGCCTGTGTCATTGGTGCCAATGTGCACCACGACCTCTGGCTGTTCACCTGCCCCCTAGAGAATACCCTGCAGCCACTCCAACACGCCCTGGACCCCAGCGCCCGGGAGGACAGCACACCACCCTGGTGTCTCTCTTGCGACCACATAGAACATAGAATAGTACAGCACAGTACAGGCCCTTTGGCCCACAATGTTGTGCCAACCCTCAAACCCTGCCTCCCATATAAGCCCCCACCTTAAATTCCTCCATATACCTGTCTAGTAGTCTCTTAAACTTCACCAGTGTATCTGCCTCCACCACTGACTCAGGCAGTGCATTCCATGCACCAACCACTCTCTGAGTGGAAAAACCTTCCTCTAATATCCCCCTTGAACTTCCCACCCCTTACCTTAAAGCCATGTCCTCTTGTATTGAGCAGTGGTGCCCTGGGGAAGAGGCGCTGGCTATTCACTCTATCTATTCCTCTTATTATCTTGTACACCTCTATCATGTCTCCTCTCATCCTCCTTCTCTCCAAAGAGTGAAGCCCTAGTTCCCTTAATCTCTGATCATAATGCATACTCTCTAAGCCAGGCAGCATCCTGGTAAATCTCCTCTGTGCCCTTTCCAATGCTTTCACATCCTTCCTATAGTGAGGTGACCAGAACTGGACACAGTACTCCAAGTGTGGCCTAACCAGAGTTTTATGGAGCTGCATCATTACATCGCGACTCTTAAACTCTATCCCTCGACTTATGAAAGCTAACACCCCATAAGCTTTCTTAACTACCCTATCTACCTGTGAGGCAACTTACAGGGATCTGTGGACATGTACCCCCAGATCCCTCTGCTCCTCCACACTACCAAGTATCCTGCCATTTACTTTGTACTCTGCCTTGAAGTTTGTCCTTCCAAAGTGTACCACCTCACACTTCTCCGGCTTGATCTCCTGTCTCCTGTCTGTCCCTTTAGCTAGTGAACCTCCTGCCACCACCCCACTGTCTGAATTCACCCTTCCCTGCTGAGCCCCAGAGCCACTGGCCCAGCTGCTGTG
Organism: Mobula birostris; assembly: GCF_030028105.1. Taxonomy (NCBI): domain Eukaryota; kingdom Metazoa; phylum Chordata; class Chondrichthyes; order Myliobatiformes; family Myliobatidae; genus Mobula; species Mobula birostris. The sequence continues at coordinate 4,395,022 of NC_092402.1, forward strand.
CCCTGACAGGCCGTCCCCCGGCTCCCCCAGCAGTACCCAAAGAGGTATAGTTGTTGCTGTGAGGAATGGCCACAGGGTGATCCTGCTCCATCTGAGTAATCCCCTTACCCCTCCTGGTCGTTACTCCTCTGCCTGCACTCTGGAGGTGACCGCCTTCAGGAGTCTTGCCTGTACTACCTTCCGCCTCCCGAAGGACCCCGAGTTCATCCAGCTCCAGTCCAACTCCTTGACCCGGTCAGTCTGGCGCTAAAGTTGGGTGCACTTCCCACCAATCAGAATCACCGGCGTGTGTCGCCAAATTGCATAACTTAGTAGCAGCAGTTCAACGCGATACATAATCTAGAAGAGGAAATTGAAAGTAAATCAATCAGTTACAGTATATTGAATAGATAAGAACTCATGCAAAAACAGAAATGATAAATATTTTTAAAAGTGAGGTGGTGTTCACGGGTTCAATGTCCATTTAGGAATCGGACAGCAGATGGGAAGAAACTGTTCCTGAATTGTTGAGTGTGTGTCTTCAGGCTCCTGTACCTCCTCCCTGATTACAGAGGGGAAGGAGCTGTTCCTGAATCGTTGAGTGTGTGTCTTCAGACTCCTGTCCTCCTTCCTGATGACAGAGGGGAAGAACCTGTTCCTGAATCGCTGAGTGTGTGTCTTCAGGCTCCTGTACCTCCTCGCTGGTGGCAGAGGGGAAGAAGCTGTTCCTGAATCATTGAATGTGTGTCTTCAGGCTCCTGAAGGCAACAGTGAGAAAAGGCCATGCCCCGGGTGACAGGGGTCCTTAATTATGGACGCTGCCTTTCTGAGACATCGCTCCTTGACGATTTTCCTGGGTACATCAGGGAAACCGTCCGATACCCCGAATCCACACATCTGGCATCCTGACTTTGTACTAAAAAAACCCTCAACTTTACAACAAAAAAAGCTTACCTCATGTTATCTGTGCCTCCGCCTGACCCTACTTTCATTTTACTTGCAGCGAAGTTTAGCCCTCTGGCGCCAACACCTACTGCACCTGTGCAGCCAAAGACAAACCGGCCTTACCTGAAACCGCTCCTTTTTCACTCTCTCCCTCCTGACCTTTGGACACTGACACTTACCGCGCCTAAGCTGCCTAGAAAAGCTCACAGAGAAGTCAGAATTGAACTCTGAACTCCGACACCGCTGCATGACCGAGATGCTCAGCCACTTCAAGGTTTGATGTGTTGTGCATTCAGGGATGCTCGTCTGTAACACGTGGTTATTGGAGTTACTGACCCTTTCCTGTAAGCTCGAAACAGTCTGGCCATTCTCCTCTGACCTCTCTCACTAACAAGCCATTTTTCACCCACAGACCTGTCACTCATCGGAAGTTCTTTTTTTGTTTCTCGCTCCATTCTCTGCAAGCTTCAGAGATGCTTGTGAATGAAAATCCCAGGAGATCAGCAGTTCCTGAGCTACTCAAACCTCGCCGTCTGGCACCAACAATCACTCCACAGTCCAAGTCACTTAAAGCACATTTCTTCCCCCATTCTGATGTTCGGACTGAGCAACAGCCGGACCTCTTGACCATGTCTGCGTGCTCTCATGCATTGAGTTGCTGCCACGTGATTGACTGATTAGATATTTGCATGAGCAAGAAAACGTACAGGTGTACTTAATAAAGTGGCCACTGAGTGTATGGAATCAGGAACTTCCCCCTCCCCCCCACCACCGCCCCCGCTATCAGGACCATGATATCTTCTCTCAGCTCTCATTGAGCAGGAGGCAAAGAAGACTGACAGCTCCAGCAAATTAGAGGAAAAATAGGGTCAGGCGGAGCGGCCATTGCTGGACCGTGCCAACGTTAGAGTGGGAAGGCTTTGGCAAGAACAGGCGGAGACACAGATGGGATGAGGCAAGATTTTTTGCTGTAACGCCAGGATGCCAGATGTGTGAATTCAGGATATTGGATGGTTTTCCTGAAGTACCCAGGACATCTCCAGGGAGCAGTGTCTCAGAAAGGCAGCGTCCATGATTAAGGACCTCCAGTACCCAGGACATGCCCTTTTCTCACTGCTACCATCAGGGAGGAGGTACAGGAGCCTGAAGACACATACTCAGCGATTCAGGAACAGCTTCTTCCCCTCTGCCATCAGGGAGGAGGGTCAGGAGCCTGAAGACACACACTCAACGATTCAGGAACAGCTTCTTCCCCTCTGCCATCAGGGAGGAGGTACAGGAGCCTGAAGACACACACTCCACGATTCAGGAACAACTTCTTCCCCTCTGCCATCAGGGAGGAGGTACAGGAGCCTGAAGACACACACTCAATGATTCAGGAACAGCTTCTTCCCCTCTGCCATCAGGGAGGAGGTACAGGAGCCCGAAGACACACACTCAGCGATTCAGGAACAGCTTCTTCCCCTCTGCCATCAGAGAGGAGGTACAGGAGCCCGAAGACACACACTCAGCGATTCAGGAACAGCTTCTTCCCCTCTGCCATCAGAGAGGAGGTACAGGAGCCTGAAGACACACACTCCACGATTCAGGAACAGCTTCTTCCCCTCTGCCATCAGGGAGGAGGTACAGGAGCCTGAAGACACACACTCAATGATTCAGGAACAGCTTCTTCCCCTCTGCCATCCGATTCCTGAATGGACATTGAACCCATGAACACTACCTCACTTTTTTAATATATATTATTTCTGTTTTTGCACAATTTTTGATCTATTCAATATATTGTAATTGATTGATTATTATTATTATTTTCTTCTTCACAGCTTCAGGAACAGAATCAGAATCAGGTTTATCACCAGCATATGTCATGAAATTTGTTGTCATTGCGGCAGCGGTACAATGAAATTTAAAATAACAGACAGAAAAAAGCTGCAAAGAAAGTAAGGAGGCATGGGATCCAAGGGGACATTGCTTTGTGCATGCAGAACTGGCTTGCCCACAGAAGGCAAAGAGTGGTTGCAGACGGGTCATATTCTGCATGGAGGCCGGTGACCAGTGGTGGGTCTCAGGAATCTGTTCTGGGGCCCCGACTCTTTGTGATATTTATAAATGACCTGGATGAGGAAGTGGAGGGATGGGTTAGTGAGTTTGTTGATGACACAAAGGTTGGCGGTGTTGTGGATAGTGTGGAGGGCTGTCAGAGGTTACAGCGGGGCATTGATAGGATGCAAAACTGGGTTGAGAAGTGGCAGATGGAGTTCAACCTGGATAAGTGTGAAGTGATTCATTTGGTAGGTCAAATATGATGGCAGAATATAGTATTAATGGTAAGACTCTTGGCAGTGTGGAGGATCAGACGGATCTTGGGGTCCGAGTCCACAGGACACTCAAAGCTGCTACGCAGGTTGACTCTGTGGTTAAGAAGGCATACAGTGCATTGGCCTTCATCAATCGTGGGATTGAATTTAGGAGTCGAGAGGTAATGTTGCAGCTATATAGGACCCTGGTCAGACCCCACTTGGAGCACTGTGCTCATTTCTGGTCGCCTCACTACAGGAAGGATGTGGAAACCATAGAAAGGGTGCAGAGGAGATTTACAAGGATGTTGTCTGGATTGGAGAACATGCCTTATGAGAAGAGGTTGAGCGAACTCGGCCTTTTCTCCTTGGAGCGACGGAGGATGAGAGGTGACCTGATAGAGGTGTACAAGATGATGAGAGGCATTGATCGTGTGGATAGTCAGAGGCCTTTTCCCAGGGCTGAAATGGCTAGCACGAGAGGGCACAGTTTTAAGGTGCTTGGAAGTAGGTACAGAGGAGATGACAGGGGTAAGTTTTTTACACAGAGAGTGGTGAGTGCGTGGAATGGGCTGCCGGTGACGGTGGTGGAGGTGGATACAATAGGGTCTTTTCAGAGACTTTTAGGTAAGTACGTGGCGCTTAGAAAAACAGAGGGCTATGTGTAAACCTAGGTAACTTCTATGGTAGGGACATGTTCAACACAACTCTGTGGGCCAAAGATGGCGGAGTTTGTCATTGAAAGTGGGCATGCAGGTATAGCAGGCGGTGAAAAAGGCGAATGGTATGCTGGCATTTATAGCAAGAGGATTCAAGTACAGGAGCAGGGAGGTACTACTGCAGTTGTACAAGGCCTTGGTGAGACCACACCTGGAGTATTGTGTGCAGTTTTGGTCCCCTAATCTGAGGAAAGACATCCTTGCCATAGAGGGAGTACAAAGAAGGTTCACCAGATTGATTCCTGTGATGGCAGGACTTTCATATGATGAAAGACTGGATGAACTGGGCTTGTACTCGTTGGAATTTAGAAGATTGGGGGGGGATCTGATTGAAACGTATAAAATCCTAAAGGGATTAGACAGGCTAGATGCAGGAAGATTGTTCCCAATGTTGGGGAAGTCCAGAACAAGGGGTCACAGTTTGAGGATAGAGGGGAAGCCTTTTAGGACCAAGATGAGGAAAAACTTCTTCACACAGAGAGTGGTGAATCTGTGGAATTCTCTGCCACAGGAAACAGTTGAGGCCAGTTCATTGGCTATATTTAAGAGGGAGTTAGACATGGCCCTTGTGGCTAAAGGGATCAGGGGGTATGGAGGGAAGGCTGGTACAGGGTTCTGAGTTGGATGATCAGCCATGATCATAATAAGTGGCGGTGCAGGCTCGAAGGGCCGAAGGGCCTACTCCTGCACCTATTTTCTATGTTTCCATCTGTCAAAAATTGCGAGTGTCTTTGGTGACTCAAATCACCTCAAAAGCTCCTCATGAAATGTTGCCGCTGTCGTGCCTTATTTGCTGCATCGAATTGTCGGGTGCGGGACAGATCCTCAGCCACCGGGTTCTCGAACTAGTTCACATGACTCTCATCGCCAGAGTTTAACAATGCCATCATCACTTTCCATTGAAAAGGACTTTGCTTTGCGATTTCTTGTAAAAAATTGTGTGTATTAAATGTTTCTTTTCTCGCGAAGTCTGCTTATCTTGATGCTGTGTGCCTGTGACGCTGCTGAAACTAAGTTTTTCATTACCTCTGTGCTTTTATGTTTCAGGAATAGCTTCTGCTCCCCTGTGCCATCAGATTTCTGAATGGATAATCAACTCATCAACACTGCCTTCACTACTTTCACGCTCTTTTTACGCAACTTTTTTTAAAACTTAATTCTCTCTTTTTTATATTTCCCTCTCACGGAAACCTACAGAAAAATTTTTCTAACGTATTTCAACAGAAGATGAGAGGTGACTTGATAGAGGTGCATTAAGATGAGGAGAGCCATTGACCATGTGGCTTGTCCCCCAGGGCTGAAATGGCAAGCGCAAGAGGGCAAAGTTTTAAGGTGCTTGGAAGTAGGTACAGAGGAGATGTCGGGGGTAAGTTTTTTACGCAGGGAGTGGTGAGTGCGTGGAATGGGCTGCCGGCGGCGGTGATGGAGGCGGAAACGATTGGGTCTTTTAAGAGACTCCTGGATGGGTACATGGGGCTTAGAGAAATAGAGGACTAATTCCTACGGTAGGGATATGTTCGGCACAGCATTGTGGGCCGAAAGGCCTGTATAGGGCTATAAGTTTTCTATGTTTCTATTTCACACTGTTGCAGCCGCAGAACAACAAATTTCCTAACAGTAGACTCTGCAGATTTCACAGCGGGCAGGAAGGTCTACAGTGGGGAGTCAAAACTGACCAACACATCACGGGCACCAGCCTACACACCAACAAGGACATATGTACAGAAAGGGGCCGGAAAATGGGCCAGTAACACCACGAAGGATCCCACCCACCCTGCTCATGAACTGTTTATCCCACTCCCATCAGGGAGGAGGCTACGTAGCATCCACGCCAGGACCACCAGACCCAGAAACAGTGACTTTCCCCCAAGCAGTGAGGCTGATCACCCACTGACCCACCCCTCCACACCCCCAATCACCCACTGACCCACCCCTCCACACCCCCAATGACCCACTGACACACCCCTCCACACCCCCAATCACCCACTGACCCACCCCTCCACACCCCCAATGACCCACTGACACACCCCTCCACACCCCCAATCACCCACTGACCCACCCCTCCACAACCCCAATCACCCACTGACCCACCCCTCCACACCCCCAATCGCCCACCGACCCACCACTCCATACCCCCAATCACCCACTGACTCACCCCTCCACACCCCCAATCACCCACTGACCCACCCCTCCACACCCCCAATCACCCACTGACCCACCCCTCCACAGCCCCAATCACCCACTGACACACCCCTCCACACCCCCAATCACGCACTATTGTGTTGGCGCGTGGCCAAGTGGTTAAGGCGTCGGTCTAGTGACCTGAAGGTTGCTAGTTTGAGCCCCAGCCGAGGGAATGTGCTGTGTCCTTGAGCAAGGCACTTAACACACATTGCTCTGTGACGACACTGGTGCCAAGCTGTATGGGTCCTAATGCCCTTCCCTTGGACAACATCGGTGTCGTGGAGAGGGGAGACTTGCAGCATAGGCAACTGCTGGTCTTCCATACAACCTTGCCCAGGCCTGCGCCCTGGAAACCTTCCAAGGCGCAAATCCACTGTCTCATGAGACTAACGGTTGCCTGTGATTATTATTAAAACTCTGTTATTCTGCCACCGTCTGGGAACAGAAATTGCAAGGCATCCGACTACAAGTTCCCACAAAGGTTTGCAAGAACTGTGGAGAGTATCATTGCGGGGCGGGGGGGGGGGGTCTCCCTTTCACCGGTCTGGGATATTTATCAGGAGCACTGCGTATGTGTTGTGTGTGTGAGTTATATGTACTGTGTTGTGCACCTTGGCCCAGAGGAACATTATTTTGTTTGATGGTATACTTTATGTGTTGTGTGTGTGTGAGTTATATGTACTATGTTGTACACCTTGGTCCAGAGGAACATTGTTTCATTGGATGGTATACATGTGTGCATTAAACTGAGGTTAAACTTGAGATTCATTCTCTCTCTGGACTACGAACAGGAACAGACCCTCCTCACCCCCGGGACTGCAGCCCCGACACCCAGTGCCCCTCTCTCGGGAGAGCGATGGGTTGGCAGGCTGGTTGTGCCGAGCTTCAGTATCTGGAGCAGCCTGCCTCCCTCGCAGGCAAGTGGCTTGTCTACCAGGTGACACGGCCCACTTCCTGAGGCCACGCATCAGACACACTTTCAAACGAAGCCACAGCCGCCCTTCCTGCCCTCTGACGCTCCGCTCCATTCGAGTGAGACTGAGAGTGCACCGATTACCCCTGGCTTCCTCTGACTGGCTCACTTTTCTTTCTCACCGACAAAATCGGGGTCGGGGGGGGGGGGGGTGGGCCGTCACCAGTCCGAGGTGACCCATGAGGGGCTCGATCGCAGCCTCCGTTGTCCGTGGCACCGTAAAACCAAGGGTAGTGATTGACCAGCTTGCAGGCAGACCGTGAGCAAAGGAGAACCACGTGAGATGGGGGCAGGGTGAACAACACAGCCTCTTCAGTCTGCTCTGACTTTCAGTGTTCAGAGTTCAAAGTAGATTTATTTACGAAAATTTACAGACTTTATCAGGCGCACCTGTACTTGCAGATGCAAATATCTGATCAGCCAATCACCCAGAAGCAACCCAGTGCGCAAAAGCACACCAACGTGGTCAAGAGGATCAGCTGTCGTTGAGAGCGAGTGTCATCATGGGGAAGGAAGTGTGACCTTGACTGTGTAGAGTGATTGCTGGTGCCAGATGGGGTGGTTAGAGTATCTCAGAATCTGCCGATCTCCTGGGATTTGCACACACGAGATTGCCTAGACTCTAACCTGGGGTAAGCGGACCCCTCGGCTGACAGTCAGGCTCCGTGGCACAAAAGAGGTTGGGAACTCCTGCTCTAGAGTTTACAGAGAACGGTGCAAAATGCCAAAAAAAATAAAAATCCAGAGAGCGGCAGGTCTGTGGGTGAAAACACCTCGATAATGAGAGAGGTCAGAGGAGAATGGCCAGACTGGTTCAAGCTGACAGGAAGGTGACAGTAACTCAGATAACCAGGCGTTCCAGAAGACCAGGAACGTGCACCCAGGGACCACTTTATCAGGGACAGGAGGAACCGAATAAAGTGGCTACTGAGTTCATGTCTCCATATATTAACTTGAGATTCATTTTCTTGCCGGCATTTAAAAGGGAAAAAAAAAAGAAATACAAAGGAATTTTACATAAAATAGATGAAAGCCAGCAGATAAGTGTGAATAAGGAACGTTTACGGGGGCCACACTGGGGAAAATACTGGCTGAACACAATCGCAGCCTGGTATGAAACACCAATGCCCAGGAGCGGGTTGTGGGGTGGAGATACGTCTCTACCAAAGGAGGTGTGAGGCGCTCCTTCCCTCCACTAGCCTGTGGGTCACCCTCGGGCAAGATGTAGCACCTGCTCAGCCCCCCGATCAGGGTCGGGTGAAACCGTGGGAGCAGGTGGTGGACGGTCGTACGAGCAGCCGGTGCAGATCACAAGTCCTGGTGATGCGACCACTGACGCCAGGCAGACAATCTCTGAAGAGTATTGATAATGGCTGGAGGGGGTCACCCATCTTTTAAAGTCACTGCCCAGAAGAAGGCGATGGCAAACCACTTCTGTAGAAAAAATTCGCCAAGAACAATCGTGGTCAAAGATCATGACCGCCCACGTCATACGCCACAGCACCGGTGTATCGTCAACCGTTTTGGGCCCCTCATCTCAGCAAGGATTAAACCGGTGGGTTCGAGGGGCTGGGAGAGCCTATCCCGCACTGTATCGCAGTAAATTAAGTAGGGGACACAGTAGCATAGTGGTTAGTGTGACTCCTTCCAGCTGCCAGATCGGGGGTTCAGTTCCGACCACTGTCCGTCAGCGGTTTGTCCTCCTTTCTGCGACCCCACGCGTTTGTTCTGGGTGCACCCACGCTCCGAAGGCGCGTAGTCGGGCCGGGCGAGTTTTGGTCGTGCTCTGCTGGCGCCGGGAGAGTGCTGACACTCGCGGGCGACCCAGCGCAACTCCCGCTGATTTGACCTGACGGAAAGCCAGGCGCCTCTCTTGACTGTTTTGATGCTTAGGTGACAAATAAGGCTAATCTTCAGTTAATGGTGGTGTTCGTGTTCAAGCCCCTTCAAGACACAGAAGCATAGAAAACCTACAGCGCAATTCAGGCCCTTTGGCCCACAAAGCTGTGCCATACATGTCCCTACCTTAGAAATTACCTAGGCTTTACCCATAGCCCTCTAATCTTCTAAGCTCCATGTAGCCATCCAGGAGTCTCTTGAAAGAACCTATCATTTCCGCCGCTGGCAGCCCATTCCACACACTCACCACCCTCTGCGTAAAAACTTACTCCTGACATCTCCTCTGTACCTACTTCCAAACACCTTAAAACTGTGCCCTCTCGTGCTAGCCATTTCAGCCCTGGGGAACAGCCTCTGACTATCCACACGATCAATGCCTCTCATCATCTTGTACACCTCTATCAGGTCACCTCTCATCCTCCGTCGCTCCAGGGAGAAAAAGCCAAGTTCACTCAACCTATTCTCATAAGGCATGCTCCCCAATCCAGGCAACATCCTTGTAAATCTCCTCTGCACCCTTTCTATGGCTTCCACGTCCTTCCTGTAGTGAGGTGACCTTGAAGGAGGTTGAGAGGTGACTTGATCAGAGGCACGGATCGAGTGGATAGCCAGAGACTTTTGTAAATGGCTAATTACAAGGGGGAATGAATTTGAGTTGATAGGGGAATGTCAGTGGTAGTTTTGTTTTCTCACAGAGAGTGGGGTGCCATTCAGAAACTCTGAGATGGGCACATGGATGATAGGAAAATGGAAAGCTATGTGGGAGGGAAGGGTTAGATTGATCTTAGAGTAGGTCAGCACAACATCGTGGGCAAAAGGGCCTGTACTGTGCTGTGCGATGTCAGGGTGGAGATACATCTCTACCAGAGGAGGTGTGAGGCACTCCTTCCCTCCGCTAGCCTGTGGGTCACCCTCGGGCAAGGTGTAGCACCTGCTTAGCCCCCCGATCAGGGTCAGGTGAAACCATGAGAGCAGGTGGTGGACGGTCGTATGAGCAGCCGGTGCGGATCACAAGTCCTGGTGGTGTGACCACTGACGCCAGGCAGACAATCTCTGAAGAGTATTGATAATGGCTGGGGGGTGGGGGGTGGCGGTCACCTGTCTTGTAAAGTCACTGCCCAGAAGAACGCGATGGCAAACCATTTGCCAAGGACGATCATGGCCATGGAAAGACCGTGATCACCCACGTCATAATGACATGGCACATAATATATAACCATATAACCATATAGCAATTACAGCATGGAAACAGGCCATCTCGGCCCTTCTAGTCCATGCCGAACTCTTACTCTCACCTAGTCCCACCGACCTGCATTCAGCCCATAACCCTCCATTCCTTTCCTGTCCATATATCTATCCAATTTAACTTTAAATGACAACATCGAACCTGCTTCAACCACTTCTGCTGGAAGCTCGTTCCACACAGCTACCACTCTCTGAGTAAAGAAGTTCCCCCTCATGTTACCCCTAAACTTTTGCCCCCTAACTCTCAACTCATGTCCAATGATGATGTCATACGACATGGCGCATAATGATGATGTCATAGGACAAGGCATGAAATGTACGGACAAATGCTTTAGACAGGGTGCAAAGGAGATTTACCACAGCAATAGATCACTCAAAGTTGACGTGCAAGTTGACAGGTTGGTTAAGAAGGCGTATGGTGTCTTGGCCTTCATTAGTCGGGGGATTGAGTCGAAGGGCTGTGAAGTAATTTCACAGCTCTATAAAACTTGGAGGTGTTGTGTTCAGTTCTGGTCGCCTCATTATAGGATGGATTTCACGCAATGGTAAATACGAAGAAAGCACGGCAGCAGGCTCTACCTCCTTCAGAGTGTGTGGAGATTCGACCTGACATCTGAAACTCTGCAAGCTTCGATAGGTGTGTGTTGGAGAGTGTATTGACTCGCTGCATCACAGCCTGGTATGAAAACACTGATTCCCAGGAACAGAAAGGCCAGAAAAGAGCAGTGGATACAGCCCAGTCCATCCTAGGTAAAGCCCTCCCCACCATTGGGCACGTCTAAGAGGAGCGATGTCACAGGAAAGCAGTGTCCGTCATCAGGGACCTGCACCACCCAGGACACGCTCTCTTCTCGCTGCTGCCATCAGGAAGGAGGTACAGGAGCCTCAGGATCTTTACCAGCAGGTTCAGGAACTGTTATTACCCCTCAACAATCAGGAAGGAGGTACAGGAGCCTCAGGACCCACACCACCAGGTTCAGAAACCGTCATTACCCCTCAACCATCAGGAAGGAGGTACAGGAGCCTCAGGACCCACACCACCAGGTTCAGGAACAGTTATTACCCCTCAACCATCAGGAAGGAGGTACAGGAGCCTCAGGTCCCACACCACCAGGTTCAGGAACAGTTATTACCCCTCAACCATCAGGAAGGAGGTACAGGAGCCTCAGGGCCCACACCACCAGGTTCAGGAACAGTTATTACCCCTCAACCATCAGGAAGGAGGTACAGGAGCCTCAGGACCCACACCACCGGGTTCAGGAACAGTTATTACCCCTCAACCATCAGGCTCCTGAACCAGTGTGGATAACTTCACTCACCTCAACTCTGAACTGATTCTGTGACCTGGACACTCACTTTCAAGAACTCTACAATTCAGCAGAGTTGTCTAAGTCTCTGGCGGTTATGCTGAACATGCACAAACTTCCAAGAAAGTAGAGGCATTGTGGTGCTTTCTCCAGGACCCAGGACATTTGCTCTGACATGTTAGCAGCGAGGAATTGAAAGCTACTGACCTGACCCTCTCCACCTCCACTCCCCGATAAACCATTGGCTTCCTCATCCTATAGAGGTGAAGGTGGCAGAGGGTAGGATAACTAAATATCATCATTATGCGCCATGTAGTATGACATCATCATTCTGCAGCATGTCATATGACGTGGGCGATCATGGTCTCTGACCATGATTGTTCTTGGCGAACTTTTCTACAGAAGTCGCCTTCTTCTGGGCAATGTCTTCACTAGACAGGTGACCTCCGGTCATCATCAATACTCTTCAGAGAGTGTCCGCCTGGTGTCAGTGATCACATAACTAGGACTTGTGATCTGCACCCGCTGCTCGTACGACCATTCCAAGGTTTCACATGTGTCACGTGACTGGCAGCAATGAATGTAGAATTGAGTCAGGTTTTATAAAAACAAACAAACATTGATTAAACTTTGCTCAAAAATAGCGAAATATATTTAAACGACTAACTTAACCTGGAAGTTAACTGCTACACGGCAACTCTGGAACGGTTCTTAAAAGGGTAAATGCGAAAACAGTTCTTAAAGCGGTAAATTCAAACACAGTTCTTAGAAAGGTAAATTCGAAAGTCCAGGAGATTTATACAGTAAATTAGGAGAGACTTTCCTGAAGTAAAGAATTCCTCGAAGACGTGTCGTTACTGCTGATCCCAGCCGGAACCTGCCTTGTCCACAGCATTCACGACGACGGAAATAAAACGGTTTAAAGGAACTGACCTTTTCCTCTGGAGAATCGACACTGCACTATCCTTCCTGCTTTAGCAGGGGATATCTCAGCTGCAGGTCACTTTTACTTGAACGAAGATTCAATAAAGGTCGCTCCTCTCCAAAACCGCCAAATCAGCTATCAGCTTTACTCAGTTCGGTGAATTCCCGGACTTTAGTGAGGTCTTCGCTCTCCAATACTACTGACAATAGAAAGTAGAATTCCACTTTAAAACAAAATTGCGTCATAAGCCAAATACGCAGCAAAACGGAGTATCTAACTGAAAACTAACTGCGTCACCTCAGAGGTTTCTCTTATATACCTGTTGAGAACAGGTCATCATGTGACCTCTGCAAGACCATTACGTCATCCTCGCAAGACAGTCACAAGATATCCATGAAGTATGTAACACATGATCCCGATCAGCTGGTGGGGGCTGGGGGGTGTCTTGGCGGGTTTCAATGAGGTCCCCTCTTCATTCTTCTAAGTTCCGGCTAGTTCAGGGCTAGAACCTTCAACTCCTGCTCGTATGAAAACCCTTTCATTCTTCGGATCATTCGCGCGCACCTCCTCTGAAACCTCATTGTTGTCCTTTCTTAAATAAAGGGTCCAAGACTGCTCGCAATACTCCAAGTGAGGCCTCACCAAAGCCTCAACGTTACATCCTTGCTTTTATATTTTCGTCCTCTCGAAATGAAATTGCATTTGCCTTCCTCACCCCAGACTCAGCCTGCAAATTAACCCGTCGGGAATCCTGCACGAGGACTCCCAAATCCCTTTGCAACTCAGGTTTTGATTTTTCTCCACCTTTAGAAAGCCGATGCTTTTATTCCCTCTAACAAAGCACAGGGCCGTGCATTTGCTGACATCTGCCACCCCTCTGCCCAGCCTGGAGTCCTCCCGTGTCCTCCTCTCTGCTCCCCCTCTGTGTGGTCTGTGTGGATCCGACGCAGACTGGGAGACCGTTTCACTGAACACCTATGCTCTGTCCGCCAGAGAAAGCAGGATCTCCCAGTGGCCACACATTTTAGTTCCACATCCCATTCCCATTCTGACATGTCTATCCACGGCCTCCTCTACTGTAAAGATGAAGCCACGCTCAGGTTGGAGGAACAACACCTTATATTCCGTCTGGGTAGCCTTCAACCTGATGGCATGAACATTGACTTCTCTAACTTCCACTAATGCCCCACCTCCCCCTCGTACCCCATCCGTTATATATTTATATACACACATTCTTTCTTTCTCTCCTTTTTCTCCCTCTGTCCCTCTCACTATACCCCTTGCCCATCCTCTGAGTCCCCCCTCCCCACTGTCTTTCTCCCCGGACCTCTTGTCCCATGATCCTCTCGTATCCCTTTTGCCAATCACCTGTCCAGCTCTTGGCTCCATCCCTCCCCCTCCTGTCTTCTCCTATCATTTTGGATCTCCCCCTCCCCCTCCAACTTTCAAATCTCTTACTCACTCTTCCTTCAGTTAGTCCTGACGAAGGGTCTCGGCCCGTAATGTCGACTGTACCTCTTCCTAGAGATGCTGCCTGTCCTGTTGCGTTCACCAGCAACTTTGATGTGTGTTGCTTGAATTTCCAGCATCTGCAGAATTCCTGGTGTTTGAGATATTACAGTTAGTTAGTTGTTGAGATTATTCATTTGGGGCTCATCAACTGTGAAGGAGATCTCTGATCTTAAACCTCTGCAGCCTTACGGCTGGTCCCCATCACGGGGAAGGCTTCAGGAGTAAAACCCCGAGGGGAAAAATCTGGAGCTGGAATCCCTACGTTGAGTTCAACGCTGACCGGCAACTCCTGGTGCCAAACTGTGCCGGTCTCTGCCGTTCATTTGGGTCCATCATTTGCGTGGTAAGCAGGGGGAGCCCGCTACACGGGCAACGCTCTCCACATGGTACTGCCCAGGCTCGCGTATCAAACGTGGACAGGACATTGATGGTCAATTCACGGTGCGGTCCGGGGTTTGGAGTTCGAGTCTGGCGCCTTCGTGTCGGGAGTCCCCGTATGTCCTCCCCTGCGGCTGCCTGCCACAGCCCAGGAGCGTACTGGTCACTGTAAACTGTCACATCATTACGTCAGGTTTCACTGGGGTTGTGGGCCTGCCGGGACAACGTTTGAACACAGAACATAGAACATAGAAGAGTACAGCGCAGTACAGGCCCTTCAGCCCACAATGTTGTGCCAACCCTCAAACCCTGCCTCCCATATAACCCCCCACCTTAAATTCCTCCATATACCTGTCTAGTAGACTCTTAAACTTCACTAGTGTATCTGCCTCCACCACTGACTCAGGCAGTGCATTCCACGCACCAACCACTCTCTGAGTAAAAAACCTTCCTCTAATATCCCCCTTGAACTTCCCACCCCCTATCTTACAGCCATGTCCTCTTGTATTGAGCAGTGGTGCCCTGGGGAAGAGGCGCTGGCTATCCACTCTATCTATTCCTCTTATTATCTTGTACACCTCTATCATGTCTCCTCTCATCCTCCTTCTCTCCAAAGAGTAAAGCCCTAGCTCCCTTAATCTCTGATCATAATGCATACTCTCTAAACCAGGCAGCATCCTGGTAAATCTCCTCTGTAGCCTTTCCAATGCTTCCACGTCCTTCCTATAGTGAGGTGACCAGAACTGGACACAGTACTCCAAGTGTGGCCTAACCAGAGTTTTATAGAGCTGCATCATTACATCGCGACTCTTAAACTCTGTCCCTCGACTTATGAAAGCTATCACCCCATAAGCTTTCTTAACTGCCCTATCCACCTGGAAGGGGATAGGGCAGTTGAGCTGGAAGGGTCAACCCTGCGTTGTATCGCGAAGTGAAATTTGGTTAAGCAATGCGCCAACCGAAGGAGATCCCCAATCGAGTGGGTGGATAGATATTTCCAACAGCACTGATTCCTGAGCTAACCCCTCCCACCCCACCCCCGGACACCACCCGCCTTGTGGGAGAAGCTTCCACTTGGAAAAGTTCCAGTTCCAGCGTGCTGTCGTCCAACTGTACACTTCTGTCAGAAATACATTCATTTACGCGGATGTGGGTGTCACCAGCTAAGCCAGCGTTCATTGCCCGTCCTCAGCTGCCCTGGAGAAGGTGGTGGCGGGAAAGGCCTGCTGGGCCGTTTCGGAGTCAACCACATCGCTCGCTGTGGGTCTGGAGTCACGTGTGGGCCGGACCGGGGAAGGACGGCAGGATTTCAGGTGGGTATCTGCAACAAATTACATGTGCTCATCAGATACCTCTACGGCAGTCAACACAGTTTCATGTCGATCATAGTATTTTTTATGATAATCGACATGCTGTCTCATTGAATTCGAATTCCGAGTCTTGGAAAATAATGGAAGGAAGTATTCCAAACTTTTTCTGTACTCTTTAAAGTAATGTAACCCCACTTTTTAAAAAAGGAGGGAGAGAGAAACCGGGGAATTATAGACCGGTTAGCCTAACGTCGGTGGTGGGGAAACTGCTGGAGTCAGTTATCAAGGATGTGATAAGAGCACATTTGGAAAGCGGTGAAATGATTGGACAAAGTCAGCATGGATTTGTGAAAGGAAAATCATGTCTGACGAATCGCATAGAATTTTTTGAGGATGTAACTAGTAGAGTGGATAGGGGAGAACCAGTGGATGTGATAGATTTGGATTTTCAGAAGGCTTTTGACAAGGTCCCACACAGGAGATTAGTGTGCAAACTTAAAGCACACGGTATTGGGGGTAAGGTATTGGTGTGGGTGGAGAGTTGGTTAGCAGACAGGAAGCAAAGAGTGGGAATAAACGGGACCTTTTCAGAATGGCAGGCGGTGACTGGTGGGGTACCGCAAGGCTCAGTGCTGGGACCCCAGTTGTTTACAATATATATTAATGACTTGGATGAGGGAATTAAATGCAGCATCTCCAAGTTTGCGGATGACACGAAGCTGGGCGGCAGTGTTAGCTGTGAGGAGGATGCTCAGAGGATGCAGAGTGACTTGGATAGGTTGGGTGAGTGGGCAAATTCATGGCAGATGCAATTTAATGTGGATAAATGTGAAGTTATCCACTTTGGTGGCAAAAATAGGAAAACAGATTATTATCTGAATGGTGGCCGATTAGGAAAAGGGGAGGTGCAACGAGACCTGGGTGTCATTATACACCAGTCATTGAAAGTGGGCATGCAGGTACAGCAGGCGGTGAAAAAGGCGAATGGTATGCTGGCATTTATAGCGAGAGGATTCGAGTACAGGAGCAGGGAGGTACTACTGCAGTTGTACAAGGCCTTGGTGAGACCACACCTGGAGTATTGTGTGCAGTTTTAGTCCCCTAATCTGAGGAAAGACATCCTTGCCATAGAGGGAGTGCAAAGAAGGTTCACCAGATTGATTCCTGGGATGGCAGGACTTTCATATGAAGAAAGACTGGATGAACTGGGCTTGTACTCATTGGAATTTAGAAGATTGAGGGGGGATCTGATTGAAACGTATAAAATCCTAAAGGGATTGGACAGGCTAAATGCAGGAGGATTGTTCCCGATGTTGGGGAAGTCCAGACCAAGGGGTCACAGTTTGAGGATAAAGGGGAAGCCTTTTAGGACCAAGATTAGGAAAAACTTCTTCACACAGAGAGTGGTGAATCTGTGGAATTCTCTGCCACAGGAAACAGTTGAGGCCAGTTCATTGGCTATATTTAAGAGGGAGTTAGATATGGCCCTTGTGGCTACGGGGGTCAGGGGGTATGGAGGGAAGGCTGGGGTGGGGTTCTGAGTTGGATGATCAGCCATGATCATAATAAATGGCGGTGCAGGCTCGAAGGGCCAAATGGCCTACTCCTGCACCTATTTTCTATGATTCTATGTAAATTTTAAGCCTAATCCTTTGACTGCCCTATTTGGTATTGTTGGAAGGAAAGATATCATCTTGAAGACAACTGATCTGCACATTCTGACTTTTATCTCTCTTATGACTAGGAGGGTGCTTTTGCTTAAATGCAAGGATGCTGTTCCATCTAATCATGCTCAGTGCTTACGGGATGTTACGGCATGCCTAAATTTAGAAAAGATTCGTTGTTCAATTTCCGAATCTAACCAAGATTTTCAAAATTTGTGGCGGCCGTTTTTAAATTATTTTCATCATCTTCGACTTCTCGTTAAAGTACAGAATTTGCTTAATAGTATATTTTATTATCTGATAAGGTTTCTCTTCTTTTTCTCAAACAGCTTCGACTTTGGTAGTGGGTATATAAAATAGTTTATATTCTAATGCATGAATTAATCTAATTTATAGGAATATAGACTAAGGGAGGGGGAGGGAACGTCGACTCAGACCATGAGAGGCCTGCGTCGGACATTTTCATGCCTTACAAGGCACAGATTGGACGTCTGTGTGGGGCGCCACTCCTTGCACAGACACGAGAGCAATGTGCGGTTAAGTGCACAAACTCGCTGCCCCAGCAGAGGCTCGAACCGGCGACCTTCAGATCACTAGACGAACGCCTTAACCACTTGGCCACCTGCCCAACACAATATAGAGAAAGGAGTTCGTTAATGTGATTCAATATACTATATCTGGTATTATTATATTTTTTTCTTTTGTTTTATAGTATGTATTCTCTTGGACTCCATATTCTTCTATGTAGAAATCAATAAAAATACTGAAAAAGAAAGAATTCAAATTCACCATCTGCCATGACAGGAATAGAACTCATCTCCCCAGCGTACATCTCTGGATCACTGATCCAGTGGTGATTACCACTACGCCAAATCTCCCCTTGCAAACACATATGCAAACAAATTAGCTCAGTGTTCCTCCAGAGCACGGTGCAACTGAAAAACATTGATATAATGCATGGCACATTAAAAAAAATATTACTATTAATGAAATATAATTCAAATTGTACGTAGTGCACAGCGCAGGTAAATGGTAAACAGCTTGCTGTCCCGGTGACGAGACCTCGGTGGTGACAGGGAATTCATTAGCTTCCCAGCCTGAGGGAAGGAGCTGTTTCTCAGTCTGACAGTCCTAGTCCTGATGCTCCTGTCCCTCCTCCCAGACTGTGGTGGGTCAGAGAGAGATTGTGGGATGGGTGGTAGCGACCCTCAACAATGCTTCCAGTAAACATTGACCCCCACTGGTCCTCTTGGCTGTTTTTGTCGTCCCCTGTAGGGACTTACAGCTTCCCTCCCACATGGTGATGCAGCCAGACAGGACGTGCTCGATGGTGCTCCTGTAGGACGTTGTTAGAATGGGGATGGGGGAGCCTTGTACCCCTCATTCTCCTCAGAAAGTGCAGAATGCGTAGAAAGGGATCCACACGCCATCAGTTACATGGTCAAAGCAAAATGGCCACAGCGGTTAACTTGGCGCTATTACAGCTCGGGGGGCGTTGGGTTCCGCAGACCCGTCTCTGCAAGGCCTCTGTATGGCCTCCCCGTGGAATGCGTGGGCTTTCTCCGGGTGCTCAGGTTTCCTCTCACAGTCCAAAGATGCACTGGTTAGTAGGATAATTGATCATTGTGAATTACCCTGTGATGAAGCTAGGATTAAATCAGTGGTCAGTGAGACTTTAGGCCGATCGGCCTATTCTGTTATATTGGTGGCCATTAACTTTTTAGGCTGATCAGCCTATTCTGGTAAATCGGTGGCCAGTGATTCGTTAGGCTGGAACGGCCTATTCTGTTAAATTATTGGCCAGTGACTCTTTAGGCCGAACAGCCTATTCTGTTATATTGGTGGCCATTAACTTTTTAGGCCAAACAGCCTATTCTGTTAGATTGGTGGCCAGTGATGCTTTAGGCTGGAACGGCCTATTCTCTTAAATCGGTGGCCAGTGTCTCTTTAGGTCGGGATGGCTTATTCTGTTAAATTATTGGCCAGTGACTCTTTAGGCCGAACAGCCTATTCTGTTATATTGGTTGCCATTAACTTTTTAGGCTGAACAGCCTATTCTGTTAGATCGGTGGCCAGTGATGCTTTAGGCCGATCGGCCTATTCTGTTAAATTAGTGGCCAGTGACCCTTTAGGCCGGAATGACCTATTCTGGTAAATCGGTGGCCAGTGTCTCTTTAGGTCGAGATGGCTTATTCTGTTAAATTAATGGCCAGTGACTCTTTAGGCCAGAACAGCCTATCCTTTTAAACCGGTTCCCAGAGGCTCTATAGGCCAAAAAGCCTATTCTGTTATACCAGTGGTCAGTGACTCTTTAGGCCGGAACAGCCTATTCTGTTAAGTCGGCTCTTTTAGGCCCATTCTGAGCTGACTTTCTAATGAAATAAAATAGTTCAAATTATCTTATGTTTGTCCCTGCATGATCTTCCTTTCTCAACTCCCTACTGATTCTGAGCGGTCTTCATCTTCATTCTCCAAGCGCTCTGCCCTCTTCTCATTGCTACCGTCAGGGAGGATGTACAGGAAGCCTAAAGACGCACGCAGCCAGCGACTCGGGGAACAGCTCCATTCCCTCTGCCATCGGATTTCTGAGCGGGCATCGAACCCATGAACACTACCTCACAGCTTTTTCTTTTCTTCTCTCTCTCTCTGTGTTTTGCACTGTTATTTGTTTTAACTTGCTGTAGGTTTCGGAGGCTGGCCTGCCTCTGTGACCCGGAGGGCTGTGGCGGCTGGTGTCAGGGCTTTGTGCTTTGGCTCTCGGTCAGGTCAAAGGGTAGGGGCCGGACTAAGAGTGGTCCACCGGTCTTCCAGGTTCAAGGGGTTCAGCTCAGGGTTAACGACCCTGACTGGCCAAACACAATTGTCACATAAACAGCAGTGAAGAATCCTTCTGCATCTGAGTGCGACGGGATTCCTGAGTGTCCACCCGGAGACTGAGAGTAGGGAAAACCTGGAGGAAGCTACTGACGTGATGAAGGAAGCCCTGATCACCACCAGAGATGGAGGACCTTCAATGCTGCCCTGTAATTTGCTGTATCTTACTGTACGGTACCATAGCATAAAAGCCAAGAGCAGGCTCCAGGACAGCTTCTCCCACCGGGCCATCAGACTGATTAATTCACTGTATTTCTAAGCTATATTGACTGTTCTGTTGTCTATCCTATGGTATTATTACTAACACTATTCTACTTGCTGGACCAGTGGTCCCCAACCTCCGGGCCGCGGACCGATACCGATCCGCGAAGCAAGCAGGGGTGCAGAGGTGGCCGGGATGCATCCCAGCATGTCTTTAAGAAAAAAAAGCCGAAATAAACAAGCTAATTAATGCAAACAACAGGAATTCTGCAGATGCTGGAAATTCAAGCAACACACATCAAAGTCAAACAACAGGAATTCTGCAGATGCTGGAAATTCAAGCAACACACGTCAAAGTCAAACAACAGGAATTCTGCAGATGCCGGAAATTCAAGCAACACACATCCATGTCAAACAACAGGAATTCTGCAGATGCTGGAAATTCCAGCAACACACATCAAAGTTGCTGGTGAACGCAGCAGGCCAGGCAGCATCTCTAGGAAGAGGTACAGTCGACGTTTCGGGCTGAGACCCTTCGTCAGGACTAACTGAAGGAAGAGTTAGTAAGAGATTTGAAAGTGGGAGAGGGAGGGGGAGATCCAAAATGATAGGAGAAGACAGGAGGGGGAGGGATGGAGCCAAGAGCTGGACAGGTGATTGGCAAAGGGGATATGAGAGCATCATGGGACAGGAGGTCCGGGGTAGGTGCCGCCTCTGATCCGGGCCGACATTTACGTGCCAGGCGGCACCTAATTAATTAGCTTGTTTATTTCGGCTTTTTTCATAAAGCCGTGCCGGGTGCATTCCGGCCACCGCTGCACCCCTGCGTGCTTCGCGGATCGGTATCGGTCCACGGCCCAGAGGTTGGGGACCACTGTGCTGGACTAAGAAGTTACTATAAATTGCACATTGCACATTTAGGCGGAGCCGCAACGGAAAGATCTTTACTCCTCGTGTATGTGAAGGACGTTAAGTATTAAAGTCAATTCAATTCAATAATTTACAGCTTTTAATCACGGCCGCAAAGACGACAAATTTCATGACATATGCCGGTGATATTAAACCTGATGGTCGTTCACATTTTTAAGTATTAGTGTGGTACGGTCGCGCGGCATGCTGAGGGTTCCAGCGACTGTGGACCAGTTCGCGCTGTCAGCAAACCCCAACTACCCAAGTGACCCAGAGACAGGCGGAATGATTCACTGTGTTCCAACAGGAACTGGGACCGGTCACGGGAGGATTACCAACGCCAGGCCCTCAGGGCCGCTAGCTAAAAACTAACGCCTCCTTTGTGGCTTGAAGGCAGCATCCCAGAACTAAATTAGTATCGCTCCTTTAACAGCGTGTATCTAAACCACCAACCTTCTTTCCCGGGACGTGGACTGAGGCAGGCAGGGAGCATTGCCGTCGCGGTGCTTCGATCGGGATGTGACGAGGAAAGGAGTCAAAGGAGGGGAAAAAAAACCCTCGTTGGCCGGAATGCGCCTGCATTCTTACGGGCGCGATTGCCATCTTCTCTCAGCCGCCCACCCTCCGGCTCCATGGATGAGACGCGCCGTTGCCTGTAAGGAATTCGTACCAAAGCCCTGCCCGTCGGCAGATTAGTTGTGGGCACGCAGCGTTGGCGCTGGAAAACCCGGTGACACTTGCGGGCTACGCCCCCGCCCCGGAACATCCTCGGACTGTGTCGGTGTTTCAACAGACATTGAACAGGTGAGGTAATCTTAGTCCTTTCAGTGTCCTCTCCGGATTTTAGGACTCTCCTCCCGTCGCCAGGGTCAGAGTTATCGGTCAGTAGCCCCCTCCGTTCTCTTCCCCTCTCTTAAACAGGCCGACCAAGTTGACTGACTGAGTCGGTCCCGCTTGCCTGCGTTTGGCCCAGATCTCCCTAACCTCTTCCCATCCCAGCCAAAAACAAAACAAAGATCAGTAATCCTACTGGCCTTCCACCAGTTCCTCTAGCAGCTTTCTCCCAACCTCCCCCCCCGCCACCGTGTGAAAAAAAAATCGCTTCTCACCCCCCCCCACTTTTAGATGTTTGTCCTCCGCTTTGAACCTCCGCCCTCAAGTTTATGAATTCCCCTCTAGTCCACCGCCCTCAAACCAAAGAAAAGAACCAGACGTCAGAAAATGCCTTCCATTGTACCCATAATCCCCAGGGAGTTTCCTTAAAATTCTCTTAAAACTTAATCTGAAAACTTTGACCACTCTCAGCCTGACCTCTGCCCTTTGACCTGTTTGGCATGGGTGACCCGACTGAGAGCCCTGACTCCAGCCAACGTAGCTCGCCCGGGTCGTTGAGGCACTCAAACCTCCAAAGCCCTGCGGCCAGTTTGTGGTCCTCTTGGACGAGTTCAGCTTGCATCACCGAGGTTTCAGAAGGAAGAAGGGTGGTTGATGGATGTGAATTTATATCAGAAAGGCTGCAGGGAGGGGAAACCACAGGGCTTGTTCAGATGAAGGAGATGGCGCCGGCGAACAACGGTCCCCAGGACGACGTCCTTCAGTCAGGCCACGAAACAAATCCTTTTGCTTTATTTTACGCTTTCTCGTTGCTTCCGCTGTGGCCTACTACTCTTGGAGCCTGTTATCTACTTTCTGGCGGCGCGCCTTTGGGCCGGTCGGATGGTCTGCGCCACGAGGCCGCGAGCAAAGGCGTGCGGGGTGGAGGCCGGGAAGGCCTGGAGACTGATGGTCGACTCCTTCCCCCCGCCAAACCTCTCGCCAGTTAAAAGGGAGGTTGAATCATCGAGGCTGGGGCGGAGGGCCAGCGTGTGTTCAGCGCTGTCTACCAGCCCCTCGGTCGTTGCTGCCGGAGAACAGTCTCTCCGTGCAATGGCCTCGATCTCTCTTCTCCACCCCCCCCCCACCGCCACTAGCGAGGGAAGATCTCTGCATTCGGATGATCTCTCTCTCTTCCCCCTTCCCCAAACCCAGTGCTGTCGGAGGAAGGCACCGGAGAAAAGTTTAATTGACACGGTTTGTCGATTGAACTCTGACTCGCGTTATGACACGTTCCAAATTTATCCGGTCTCTCCCTTTTTTTTATAACTAGTCTGGTGGATTTTGATTTGGGATCGCCTGCAGGTGGTTGACACCCAGCTGAACTGAAATATGCCTTTTCTTTTAGTGTTTTTGCTTGTTTTTTTTGTGGGGGGGGCAGTTTGCCTTTTGCACAATTTGTTTTTTTTGCACGTGTGGTGGAGGTTGATGATTTTCTTTGACAAGGTGCTCCTTTGTTTCGTGGCTGTCTGTGGAGAAGGCGAAACTCAGGGTGGTACACTGCACACAAACGTTGATGATAAACCGTACTCTGGGTCTTTTGATTCGGGTTAAGTTTCCGACTCACATTCAGATGCAAACTGAGTTTCATATTAGCTTATTTACCACAAGGCAGGCTGGTCACAAAGGTCAGGTCACAAGGGATCCGGGGTGAGCGAGCCAGCCTGGTACAGAGGTTTTGGCAGAGGGTTGCATTTTGGACTGGAGCCTCGACGCCTGTGGTGTGCCACAGGGATTGCCGCTGGGTCCACTGATGTTAGACCATAAGACACAGGAGCAGAATCAGGCCATTCAGCCCTTCAAGCCTGGTCTGCCATTCCATCATGGCTGATTTATTATCCCTCTCAACCCCATTCTCCTGCCCTCTCCCGGTAACCTCTAAGGCCCTGACACATCGGTTCTACTCAGCTAACACTAAATTCCACATTTTGCACTAGTTGAATATGTATTGGTAAAAGAGAGCTGAAATACTGAGGTCGTGTTTATGGGTTCTTGGACAGTTCAGAAATCTAATGGCGGAGGAGAAGGAGCTGTTCCTGAATCGTTGAGTGTGTGCCTTCAGGCTCCTGTACCTCCTCCCTGATGGCAGAGGGGAAGAAGCTGTTCCTGAATCGTTGAGTGTGTGTCTTCAGGCTCCTGTACCTCCTCCCTGATGGCGGAGGGGAAGAAGCTGTTCCTGAATCGTTGAGTGTGTGTCTTCAGGCTCCTGTACCTCCTCCCTGATGGCGGAGGGGAAGAAGCTGTTCCTGAATCGTTGAGTGTGTGTCTTCAGGCTCATGTACCTCCTCCCTGATGGCAGAGGGGAAGAAGCTGTTCCTGAATCGTTGAGTGTGTGTCTTCAGGCTCCTGTACCTCCTCCCTGATGGTAACAGTGAGAAAAGGGCATGTCCTGGGTGCTGGAGGTCCTTAATAATGGATGCTGCCTTTCTGAGACACCGCTCCCTAAGGATGTCCTGGGTACTTTGTAGGCTAGTACCCAAGATGGAGCTGACTAGATTTACAACCTTCTGCAGCTTCTTTCAGTCCTGTGCAGTAGCCCCTCCGTACCAGACAGTGATGCAGCCTGTCAGAATGTTCTCCACGGTACATGTATAGACGTTTTTGAGTGTTCTTGTTTGTATAACAAATCTCTTCACATTCTAATGAAGTATAGTCGCTGTCTTGCCTTCTTTATAACTACATCGATATGTTGGAGCCAGGTTAGGTCCTCAGAGATCTTGATACCCAGGAACTTGAAGCTGCTAACTCTCTCCACTTCTGATCCCTCTATGAGGATTGGTATTTGTTCCCTCGTCTTACCCTACCTGAAGTCCACAATCAGCTCTTTCATCTCACTGACGTTGAGTGCCAGGCTGTTGCTGCAGCACCACTCCACCAGTTGGCATATCTCACTCCTGTACGCCCTCTCGCACCACCTGAGATTCTACCAACAATGGTTGTATCATCAGCAAATTTGTAGATGGTATTTGAGCTGTGCCTAGCCACATAGTCATGTGTATATAGAGAGTAGAGCAGTGGGCTAAGCACACACCCCTGAGGTGCACCAGTGTTGATTGTCAGTGAGGAGGAGATGTTATCACCAATCTGCACAGATTGCAGTCTTCTTGACAGGTATTGAGTTCATCAGATAGTGAAGCATTGCTGCCATTCACTGTAGTGTTCCACTTTGTAGAAAATAATGTCTTGCAGACCCTGCCAGAGTTGTCATTCATCCGATGTCGCCTCCCACCTCATTCAAAATTGTCTCTTTGCCCTTGAAATAGCCCTCTGCAAATCATACCTGGTTTTCTGGTGCAGGCCTGGGTTGCCAGACTGGAATGCCACAGATTTGGCCTTCAGCAGACGTCGTACCTCCTGGTTCATCCATGGCTTTTGGTTTGAGAATGTACACAAGTTTTCATAGGCACAGACTCATCCACACAGGTTTTTTGGGGTTGGGAAGGTGAACAGCTCTAAATTCTTCGGCATAAACATCAGTGATAATCTCACGAGGTCTGTACATACTGGCTGGGTGTTGAAAAAGGCACAGATGCGCCTCTTTCACCTCAGACAGTTGAGGAAGTTTGGTGTGGGCCCCCAAATCCTAAGAACTTTCTACAGGGGCACAATTGAGAGCATCCTGACTGGCTGCATCACTGCCTGGTCTGGGAACTGTACTTCCCTCAATCGCAGGACTCTGCAGAGATTGGTGTGGGCAGCCCAGCGCATCTGCAGATGTGAACTTCCCACTATTCAGGATATTTACAGAGACAGGTGTGTAAAAAGGGCCCAAAGGATCATTGGGGACCCGAGTCACCCCAACCACAAACTGTTCCAGCTGCTTCCATCCAGGAAATGGTACCGCAGCATAAAAGCCAGGACCAACAGTCTCCAGGACAGCTTCTTCCACCAGGCCATCAGACTGATTAATTCATGCTGATACAATTGTATTTCAATGTTATATTGACTATCCTGTTGTACATAATATTTATTATAAATTACTATGATTTGCACAATTAGACGGAGACATAACGTAAAGATTTTTACTCCTCATGTTTACAAAGTCAATTCAATTTAATGAAGTTGGTAATGACTGCAGTATACCCATCCAGATTCGAAGATGAATCCCTGAATACAGTCCAGTCCACCAATTCAAAGCAGTCCTGTAGACACTCTTGTGCTTCCCTTGTTGAAACCTTCTTGGTCCTCACTACTGGTGCTGTCTTCAGTCTCTGCCTATACTCAGGGAGTAGAAGTACAGCCAGGCGATCAGACTCCCCGAAGCGAGGGTGTGGAATAGCACAGTAGGCGTTCCTGATGGTGGTGTAGCAGTGGTCCAGTGTGTTGTTTCCTCTGGCACTGCGAGTGATCTGTTGATGGTGATTGCTTAGTGATTTTTTTGTTTTCAGACTGGCCCTGCTTAGAATCCTGCCAATCTGCCTTCAGGTTCGACCTCCCCGAGTGAATTTCGGCCTGATCTTTGGATAGCGGGACGCATCTGGTTTCCGACTAACCCAAGTGAACTCCCCAGGGGTGGGGCGGTGGTGGGGTCACCTGCGATCGTCGTGATGCTATTTAACCACAGGGTTTGTTCCCCGAGGAACTCGTCTCCAGAACCCCCCACCCCCAGCACTCCTGGAGGCTGGACTGTAACCAGAGAGTGAGGGATGGGCTGTTCACAACGATCGGGTGGAGAGGTAACAATCTTCTCGCCGGCGCGGGGAAGCTCGAAACACGAGGCCACACGGGGAGGGGACCTGAGCGGCAAAAGGTATTTTTCACCCACACAGAAGGGCGCTGAGTAACTGGAACGAGCTGCCAGAGGAAGTGGTTGAGGCAGGTACCAGAGTTCAATCTAAGAACAACTTGGAATAGGTGCATACAAGGGTGGGGCTTAGGGGGAAGTGGGCTAAAGACCAGAGGTTACGCAACATGCTCAGCGTGGACCCACCCAGGCGAAGAGTCTGTGTTCTTCTTCGAGTCCTCGACTCCCATTGCTCGCAGAAGCTTCTGAGATTAGTGTGTAAGGACGATTCAGGTGCCTCTGAGCACATCAAACCATCTCTCACCTTTAAAACACTTGCGCGTTAAAGATCTCTGCACCATCTCATGAAACCATTAACCTGCTCCACCATGACCTGAATCATTTCCTGTCAGTTACCTTATCTACAGACACTCCTTTGCCAAGTGTTCTCTTTAATGTTACCTCTTCCTCTCCTTCCTTAATTAGATTATGAGGACACTCAGTCCTCGTTTATTGTCATTTAGTAATGCATGCATTGAGTCACGCAGAAGAGAAAATCTGGAAATCTAGAGCAACACAAACACACACACACACACACACACAAATGACCTCATATCCCGCTCTTTGGAGCAGTGCCGTTGTCTCAGTCTATTACTGAAAGTGCTCTTCTGTTCAGCCAAGGTGGCATGCAGAGGGTGAGAAACATTGTCCAGAATGGCCAGGATTTTCCGTGGGGTCCTTTGTTCTGCCACAGCCCCCAGTGTGTCCAGTTTGACTCCTATAACAGAGCCAGCCTTTCTAATCAGTCTATTGAGCCCTGTTGGCATCACCCGCGTTGATGCCATTGCCCCAGCACACCGCCACACTGGCGACAACAGACTGGGAGAACGTGAAGGAGAGGCCTGCACAGTCCAAAGAATCTCAGTCTCCTCAGGAAGTCGAGGCGACTCTGGCCCTTCTTGTACACAGCCTCTGTGTTGGTGTTCAACTCAAGTCTGTCGTCCAGGTGCACCCCCAGGTACTCGTAGGTCCTCATCACACCCACGTCCTCACCAGCAACCGTAACAGGGAGCAGTGCAGGCTCAGTCTTCCTGAAGTCCATCAGCATCTCCTCCGTCTTACTGATGTTGAGCTGCAGACGATTCAGCTTGCACCCTTTGACAAAAGTTACTTCGAACTTTGACTAATTGACGTTCAATCAATCTGTGGGTATAAACTAATCTTTTGCAATTCTATTAATTGTGACCTTATTGTGTTCTTTGCACTCAGTGGCCACTTTATTAAGTACACCCATCCGCTTGTTAATACAAATGCCTAATCAGCCAATCGTGTGGCAGCAACTCCATGCGTAAAAGCATGCAGACATGGTCAAGAGGTTCAGCTGTTGCTCAGACCAAACACCAGAATGGGGGAAGAAATGTGATCCAAGTGACTTTGACTGTGGAATGATTGTTGGTGCCAGATGGCGTAGGGGTTTGAGTGTCTCAGACTCTACTGATCTCCTGCGGTTTTCACGTACAGCTGTCTCTCGAGTTTACAGAGAATGGTGTGAAAAAACAGCGCAAAAAAAAAAATTCAAGTACGCAAAACTGACACAGTCAGTGTCAGTTCTGTGGGGTGAAAGCACCTTGTTAATGAGAGAGGTCAGAGGAGGACGGCCAGACTGGTTCAGGATGACAGCATCTCAAACACTGTGCAGGGGACACAGCCTCAGAAAAGAGGGCATCCTTTCAGAACAGAGATGAGGAGGAATTTCTTCAGCCACAGAGTGGCGAATCTGTGGAATTCATTACCACAGGCAGCTGTGGAGGCCAAGTCTTACTTAAGGCTGAGGTTCTTGATAGATTCTGAAAGAGGAGGCTGAAGAGATTGTGGAGGCATTAGTAATGATCCTTGAAGAATCACTAGATTCTGGAATGGTTCCGGAAGGCTGGAAAATTACAAATGTCACATCACTTTTCAAGAAGGGAGAAAGGCAGGGAAAATAAAATTATAGACAATAGACAATAGGTGCAGGAGTAGGCCATTCGGCCTAGCACCTCCATTCACTGTGATCATGGCTGATCATCCACAATCAGTATCCAGTTCCTGCCTTATCCCCATAACCTTTGATTCTGCTATCTTTAAGAGCTCTATCTATCTCTTTCTTGAAAGCATCCAGAGACTTGGCCTCCACAGCCTTCTGGGGCAGAGCATTCCATATATCCACCACTCTCTGGGTGAAAAAGTTTTTCCTCAACTCCGTTCTAAATGGCCTATCCCTTATTCTTAAACTGTGGCCTCTGGTTCTGGACTCACCCATCAGCGGGAACATGCTTCCTGCCTCCAGCGTGTCCAATCCCTTAATAATCTTATATGTTTCAATAAGATCCCCTCTCAGCCTTCTAAATTCCAGAGTATACAAGCCCAGTCGCTCCAATCTTTCGACATATGACAGTCCCACCATCCCGAGAATTAACCTTGTGAACCTCCGCTGCACTTCCTCAGTAGCAAGAATGTCCTTCCTCAAATTTGGAGACCAAAACTGCACACAGTACTCCAGGTGTGATCTCACCAGGACCCTGTACAGCTGCAGAAGGACCTCTTTGCTCTTATACTCAATTCCCCTTGTTATGAAGGCCAGCATGCCATTAGCTTTCTTCACTGCCTGCTGTACTTGCATGCTTGCTTTCAGTGACTGATGTACAAGAGCACCTAGATCTGGTTGTGCTTCCCCTTTTCCTAACTTGACTCCATTTAGATAATAATCTGCCTTCCCGTTCTTACCACCAAAGTGGATAACCTCACATTTATCCACACTAAACTGCATCTGCCATGCATCTGCCCACTCACCCAGCCTGTCCAAGTCACCCTGCATTCTCATAACATCCTCCTCACATTTCACACTGCCACCCAGCTTTGTGTCATCGGCAAATTTGCTAACGTTACTTTTAATTCCCTCATCTAAATCATTAATATATATTGTAAACAGCTGCGGTCCCAGCACTGAACCCTGTGGTACCCCACTGGTCACCGCCTGCCATTCCGAAAGGGACCCGTTAATCGCTACTCTTTGTTTTCTGTCAGCCAGCCAATTTTCAATCCATGTCAGTACTCTGCCCCCAATGCCAATTAGCCAACTAGCATGACCTCAGTCGCTGGAAAGGTGTTGGAATTGATTGCTAAGGATGTGGTTTCGGGGTATTTAGAGGCACATGGTAAAACAGGCCATTGTCAGCATGGTTTCTTCAAGGGAAAATGTTGCCTGACAAATCTGTTGGAATTCTTTGAAGAAATAACAAGCAGGATAGACCAAGGAGAATTGGTTGAGGTGGTGTACTTGGATTTTCAGCATGTGAGGCTGCTAAGCAAGATAAGAACCCGTGGTATTATAGGAAAAATACCAACAGGGATAGAAGATTAGCTGACTGAGAGTGGGAATAAAGGGGGACCTATTCTGGTTGGCTGACGTTGACTTGTGGTGCGCCATGATGGGGCTGGCATTGGGACTGCTACTTTTCACGTTTTATGTCAGTAATTTGGATAAAGGAGTTGGTGGTTTCGTGGCCAGGTTTGCAGATGATACGAAGATAGGTGGAGGGGCAGGTAGTGTTGAGGATGCAGAGAGTCTGCAGAAGGTCTTAGACAGTTTTAAGAGAGTGGGCAAAGAAGTGGCAGATGGAATAGAGTGCAGGGAAGTACATGGTCACTCACTTTTCTGAAGGAATAAAGGTGTGGACTATTTTATAAAGGGGGAGAGAATTCAGAAATCTGAGGGCAAAGAGACTTGGGAGTCCTCATGCAGGATTCCATAAGACCATAAGACAAAGGAGCAGAAGTCGGCCGCTCAGCCCATCGAGTCTGCTCTGCCATTTTATCATGAGCTGATCCATTTTCTCCTATTTAGTCCCACTTCCCTGCCTTCTCACCATAACCTTTGATGGCCTGGCTACTCAGATACCTATCAATCTCTGCCTTAAATACACCCAATGACTTGGCCTCCACTGCTGTCCGTGGCAACAAATTCCACAGATTCACCACCCTCTGACTAAAAAAATTTCTTCTCATTTCTGTTCTGAATGGGCGCCCTTCAATCCTCGAGTCATGCCCTCTCGTACTAGACTCCCCCATCATGGGAAACAACTTTGCCACATCCACTCTGTCCATGCCTTTCAACATTCGAAATGTTCCTATGAGGTCTCCCCTCATTCTTCTAAACTCCAAGGAATACAGTCCAAGAGCGGACAAACGTTCCTCATATGTTAACCATCTCGTTCCCGGAATCATTCTAGTGAATCTTCTCTGTACCCTCTCCAACATCAGCACATCCTTTCTTAAATAAGGAGACCAAAACTGCCCACAGTACTCCAAGTGAGGTCTCACCAGCGCCTTATAGAGCCTCAACATCACATCCCTGCTCCTATACTCTATTCCTCTAGAAATGAATGTCAACATTGCATTCACCTTCTTCACCACCAACTCAACCTGGCGGTTAACCTTAAGGGTATCCTGTACGAGGACTCCCAAGTCCCGTTGCATCTCAGAACTTTGAATTCTTTAAATAATAGTCTGCCCGTTTATTTCTTCTGCAACCTTATTCCCTTAAGGTTAACTTGAAGACTGGGTTGGTGGTAAGCGTTAGCATTCATTTTCGAGAGGACTCATGAAGAGCAAGCGTGTAGTGTTGGAACTGTGCGAGGCATTGGTCAGACTGCACACAAAATGCTGGAGGGATTCATCAGGCCAGGCAGCATCTATGCAAAAGAGTACAGTCAACATTTTCGGCTCAGACCCCCAGAAGGGTCTCGGCCTGAATCGTCGACTGTACTCTTTTCCATGGATGCTGCCTGACCTGCTGAGTTCCTCCAGCATTGTGTGTGTGTGTGTGTGTTGCTTTGGATTTCCAGCATCTGCAAATTTTCTCTTGTTTGTGATCAAGAATACCGTGGGCAGTCTTCAGATCCCTTATCCAGGAAAAGATGTGCTGGCATTGGCGAGGGTTCAGGAGAGGTTCACAGGAATGAAGAGGTTCTGCTCCAATGCCTCATGGTCTTTCTACATCCTTGGAGAAGAGGAGACATCCAGAAGGTGTTAATCCTGTGAACAACCCCGGGATCTGGCCCGAACTGCTGAAAATAACTTAAGCCACTGCGTTTCCTCAACTCCACGATGGACGGCCCCAAGCCCGCCCGCGGAAGGAGGGAGGGTCGGGCACGGGGCGAGAGAAACCCCATCCCCTAAAAAAAAAAGCAACGGGAGCTCCCAAGACCTCATCCCTGGGAGGGGAAGGATCTTCGCCAAGAAGACGTGGGAAGTCGTGTGGTGGAAGTGGAAGGCATCGGCCCACAGCAGAAAACTTTGGCGAGACGCTGTTGGCCTATGCTGCAGCACAGGTCATAAACTCAGAGTTGTAGAACAGCTCAGCTCACAAAGGTGCCCTTCGCCCCGTGCCAAAACCACCTAAACTGCCTACACCCATCGACCTGAACTGGGTCCACACCCCTCCCGTCCATGTACTGATTCAAACTTCTCTTAAATGCTGAAATCAAACCGGCATCCACCACCTGGGCTGGCGGCTTGTTCCGCACTGCCACCACCCTCCGAGTGAAGAAGCTTCCCCTTGTGTTCCCCTTAAACTTCTCACCTTTCACCCTTAAACCATGACCTCTGGCTGGAGTCCCACCCAACCTCAGTGGAAAAAGCCTGCTTGCATTTACCCGATCTAGACCCTTCATAGTCTTGTACACCTCTATCAAATCCCCTCTCAATCTTCTACATTCTAAAGAAAACAGTCCTAACCAATTCAATCTTTCCTTATAACTCAGGTCGTCCAGACCCAAGAACATTCTTGTAAATTTTCTCTGTGCTCCATCAAACTTGCTTACATCTTTCCTGTAGCTCAGTGACCAAAACTGCACACAGTACTTCAACTACTGCACAGAGTCTGGTCATCTTCAGAAGTTTTCGAATGACTCTGCCATAGTTGGATGCATCAGCAAGGGAGATGAGGCTGAGTACAGGGCTACGGTAGGAAACTTTGTCACATGGTGTGAGCAGAATTATCTGCAGCTTAATGTGGAAAAGACTGAGGAGCTGGTGGTAGACCTGAGGAGAGCTAAGGTACCGGTGACCCCTGTTTCCATGCAGGGGGTCAGTGTGGACATGGTGGAGGATTAGAAATACCTGGGGATATGAATTGACAATAAACTGGACTGGTCAAAGAACACTGAGGCTGTCTACAAGAAGGGTCAGAGCCGTCTCTATTTCCTGAGGAGACTGAGGTCCTTTAACATCTGCCGGACGATGCTGAGGATGTTCTACGAGTCTGTGGTGGCCAGTGCTATCATGTTTGCTGTTGTGTGCTGGGGCAACAGGCTGAGGGTGGCAGACACCAACAGAATCAACAAACTCATTCGTAAGGCCGGTGATGTTGTGGGGATGGAACTGGACTCTCTGACGGTGGTGTCTGAAAAGAGGATGCTGTCCAAGTTGCATGCCATCTTGGACAATGTCTCCCATCCACTACATAATGTACTGGTTGGACACAGGAGTACATTCAACCAGAGACTCATTCCACCGAGATGCAACACAGAGCGTCATAGGAAGTAATTCCTGCCTGTGGCCATCAAACTCTACAACTCCTCCCTTGGAGGGTGAGACACAATGAGTCAATAGGCTGGTACTGGACTTATTTCCATCTGGCATAATTTACATATTATTATTTAATTATTGATAGTTTTATATTGCTATATTTATGCTCTATTCTTGGTTGGTGCAACTGTAACGAAACCCAATTTCCCTCAGGATCAATAAAGTATGTCTATGTCTATGCCTACTCCAAATTAGCCCTCACCAACGTATTGGACAACTTCAACAGAACATCCCTTCTCCTGTACTCAGTGCTTTAGGTTTATGAGGGCCAATGAGCAAAAAGTTTTCTAAGTGACCCTGTCGACCTGTGACGCCACTTTCAAGGAACTTTGGACCTGTATTCCCAGTTCCCTTTGTTCTACCTCACTCTTCAGTGCCCGACCGTCTAGTGTGTAAGACCTACCCTGGCTGCTTCTACCGAAGAGCAACACCTCACACTCGTCTGCATTAAATTCCATCTGCCGTTTTTCAGCCCATGATCCCTCCACGAGCCATGGTACAGCTTCCTCTAGGGCAGATGAACTTTAAGAAGAAGAATGGTTCTTCCCTGCAGCTGCGACGCGAATCTGCAGAGGCAGACTAGAAACTGAAGCTTGACTACGTTCCACCCCAATGTGGTTAGAGAAATCAGACTTGCAAAAGGAACATCAAACGGAGAGTGCACATCTGTCTCTTGCAAAACAGGCTGACAATGAAAGGCGAAGACACTGACTGAAAAAAAAAATAAGTTTCTGTGTGTGTGGGACCGTATCTAGGACAGAGCCATGTTGCAGCCGGCCCCCTCACATGTAACAGCCTCCCCAGCATGAAGGGCACGATTCAAAAGTCGATGCCTCAGAAAGGTGGCGTCCATCATTAAGGACCCCCATCACCCAGGACGTGCCCTCTTCCCATTGCCGCCATCAGGGAGGAGGTACAGGAGCCTGAAGACACACACTCGACGATTCAGGAACAGCTTCTTCCCCTCCGCCATCAGGGAGGAGGTACAGGAGCCTGAAGACACACACCCAACGATTCAGGAACAGCTTCTTCCCCTCTGCCATCAGGGAGGAGGTACAGGAGTCTGAAGACACACACTCGACGATTCAGGAACAGCTTCTTCCCCTCTGCCATCAGAGAGGAGGTACAGGAGCCTGAAGACACACACTCAACGATTCAGGAACAGCTTCTTCCCCTCTGCCATCAGGGAGGAGGTACAGGAGCCTGAAGACACACACTCGACGATTCAGGAACAGCTTCTTCCCCTCTGCCATCCGATTTCTAAATGGACAACGAACCCGTGAACACTACCTCACTATTTTTCTGTCACTTTTTGCACAATTTACACACACACAGACACGCACACACAGACTCACACAAATATATTCATCAAAAGGAGAACAGCCATCTGTCTCTTGCAAAACAGGCTTACCACGAAATCCTGATATAGACCTGTAAACTCGTGTGTGCACTGCGCAAAGGTCTTGGGCACATATCTATAGCGAGGGTGCCTGAGACTTTAGCACAGTACTGTAGTAACTTTATGTATTGCACTGTACTGCTGCCATAAAAAAAATGTCATGACATACGTGAGTGATGATAAACCTGATTCTGATCTGAGTCTCTATTGTGGACTGAGAGAGGGGAAGGGGGCAGGGAGAGGGGGAATCATGGTTGGGAAAAGGGGAAGGGAGAGGGGAGGGAGCGGGAAGCACCAGAGAGACATTCTGTAATGATCAATAAACCAGTTGTTTGGAATCAGATGACCCAGACAAGCCACTGCGACCAAGCATACAGCCATCATAAGCACAGTAATGAAACAGGCCCTTTGGCCCATCTAGTCCATGCTAAACCATTAATCTGCCTACTCCCATCGACCTGCACTGAAACCACACCCCATCCATGTACCTATCCAAACTTCTCTCAAACGTTCAAATCGAACCTGTATCCACGACCCCCCAAGTGAATAAGCTCCCCCTCATGCTCTCCCTAAACATTTCACCTTTCACCCTTAACCCGTGAATTCTAGTTCTAGTCTCACTCAGTCACAGTGGGAGATACCAGCTTGCATTAACCCTGTCTATATCCCTCATTTTCTGCACCTCTATCAAATCTCCCCTCATTCTCCTACGTTCCAGGGAATAAACTCCTATCCTATTCAGCTTTTCTTTATAACACCATAAGAACATAAGATATAGGAGCAGAATTAGGACATTTGCCCCATCGAGTCTGCTCCACCATTTTACCATTGCTGATCCATATTTCCTCTCAGCCCCAGTCTCCTGCCTTCTCCCCATTTCCCTTCACGCCCTGACTGATCAAGAAACTGCCAGCCTCTGCCTTAAATATGCCCAATGACTTGGCCTGTACAGCTTCCTGTGGGAATGAATTCCACAGATTCACCACCCTCTGGCTAAAGAAATTCCTTCTCATCCGTGTTCTAATTGGAAGTCCTTCTATTCTGAGGCTGTGTCCTCTGGTCCAAGACTCCACCACTACAGGAAACATCCTCTCCACATCCACTCTATCTGTGTCCTCTGGTCCTAGACCACCCGAACATAGGAAACATCCTCTCCACATCCACTCTATCTGTGTCCTCTGGTCCTAGACTACCCCACTATAGGAAACATCCTCTCCACATCCACTCTATCTGTGTCCTCTGGTCCTAGACTCCCCCACTATAGGAAACACCCTCTCCACATCCACTCTATCTGTATCCTCTGATCCTAGACTCCCCCACTATAGGAAACATCCTCTCCACATCCACTCTATCTGTATCCTCTGATCCGAGTCTCCCCCACTATAGGAAACATCCTCTCCACATCCACTCTATCTGTATCCTCTGATCCGAGACTCCCCCACTATAGGAAACATCCACTCCACATCCACTCTATCTGTGTCCTCTGGTCCTAGACTACCCCACCATAGGAAACATCCTCTCCACATCCCCTCTATCTGTGTCCTCTGGTGCTAGACTCCCCCACTATAGGAAACATCCTCTCCACATCCACTCTATCTGTGTCCTCTGATCCTAGACTCCCCCACTATAGGAAACACCCTCTCCGCATCCACTCTATCTGTGTCCTCTGGTCCTAAACTCCCCCACTGTAGGAAACATCCTCTCCACGACCACTCTATCTGTGTCCTCTGGTCCTAGACTCCCCCACTATAGGAAACACCCTCTCCACATCCACTCTATCTGTGTCCTCTGGTCCTAGACTCCCACCACTATAGGAAACATCCTCTCCACATCCACTCTATCTGTATCCTCTGATCCGAGACTCCCCCACTATAGGAAACATCCTCTCCACATCCACTCTATCTGTATCCTCTGATCCGAGACTCCCCCACTTTCAGAAACATCCTCTCCACATCCACTCTATCTGTGTCCTCTGGTCCTAGACTCCCCCACTATAGGAAACATCCTCTCCACGACCACTCTATCTATGTCCTCTGGTTCTAGACTCCCCAACTATAGGAAACATCCTCTCCACGACCACTCTATCTGTGTCCTCTGGTCCTAGACTCCCCCCACTATAGGAAACATCCTCTCCACATCCACTCTATCTGTGTCCTCTGATCCTGGACTACCCAACCATAGGAAACATCCTCTCCACATCCACTCTATCCGTGTCCTCTGGTCCTAGACTCCCCCACTATAGGAAACATCCTCTCCACGACCACTCTATCTGTGTCCTCTGGTTCTAGACTCCCCAACTATAGGAAACATTCTCTCCACGACCACTCTATCTGTGTCCTCTGGTCCTAGACTCCCCCACTATAGGAAACACCCTCTCCACATCCACTCTATCTGTGTCCTCTGGTCCTAGACTCCCCCCACTATAGGAAACATCCTCTCCACGACCACTCTATCTGTGTCCTCTGGTCCTAGTCTCCCCAACTATAGGAAACATCCTCTCCACGACCACTCTATCTGTGTCCTCTGGTCCTAGACTCCCCCCACTATAGGAAACATCCTCTCCACATCCACTCTATCTGTGTCCTCTGGTCCTAGACTCCCCCACTATAGGAAACATCCTCTCCACGACCACTCTATCTGTGTCCTCTGGTCCTAGTCTCCCCAACTATAGGAAACATCCTCTCCACGACCACTCTATCTATGTCCTCTGGTTCTAGACTCCCCAACTATAGGAAACATCCTCTCCACGACCACTCTATCTGTGTCCTCTGGTCCTAGACTCCCCCCACTATAGGAAACATCCTCTCCACATCCACTCTATCTGTGTCCTCTGATCCTGGACTACCCCACCATAGGAAACATCCTCTCCACATCCACTCTATCCGTGTCCTCTGGTCCTAGACTCCCCCACTATAGGAAACATCCTCTCCACGACCACTCTATCTGTGTCCTCTGGTTCTAGACTCCCCAACTATAGGAAACATTCTCTCCACGACCACTCTATCTGTGTCCTCTGGTCCTAGACTCCCCCCACTATAGGAAACATCCTCTCCACATCCACTCTATCTGTGTCCTCTGATCCTGGACTCCCCCACTATAGGAAACAGCCTCTCCACGACCACTCTATCTGTGTCCTCTGGTCCTAGACTCCCCCCACTATAGGAAACATCCTCTCCACATCCACTCTATCTGTGTCCTCTGATCCTGGACTCCCCCACTATAGGAAACAGCCTCTCCACGACCACTCTATCTGTGTCCTCTGGTCCTAGACTCCCCCACTATAGGAAACATCCTCTCCACATCCACTCTATCTGTGCGCTCTGGTCCTAGACTCCCCCACTATAGGAAACATCCTCTCCACATCCACTCTATCTGTGCCCTCTGATCCTAGACTCCCCCACTATAGGAAACATCCTCTCCACATCCACTCTATCTGTATCCTCTGATCCGAGACTCCCCCACTATAGGAAACATCCTCTCCACATCCACTCTATCTGTATCCTCTGATCCGAGACTCCCCCACTTTCGGAAACATCCTCTCCACATCCACTCTATCTGTGTCCTCAAGTCCTAGACTACCCCACCATAGGAAACATCCTCTCCACATCCACTCTATCTGTATCCTCTGATCCGAGACTCCCCCACTTTCGGAAACATCCTCTCCACATCCACTCTATCTGTGTCCTCTGGTCCTAGACTCCCCCACTATAGGAAACATCCTCTCCACGACCACTCTATCTGTGTCCTCTGGTCCTAGTCTCCCCAACTATAGGAAACATCCTCTCCACGACCACTCTATCTGTGTCCTCTGGTCCTAGACTCCCCCACTATAGGAAACATCCTCTCCACATCCACTCTATCTGTGTCCTCTGGTCCTAGACTCCCCCACTATAGGAAACACCCTCTCCACATCCACTCTATCTGTGTCCTCTGGTCCTAGACTCCCCCCACTATAGGAAACACCCTCTCCACATCCACTCTATCTGTGTCCTCTGGTCCTAGACTCCCCCCACTATAGGAAACATCCTCTCCACATCCACTCTATCTGTGTCCTCTGATCCTGGACTCCCCCACTATAGGAAACAGCCTCTCCACGACCACTCTATCTGTGTCCTCTGGTCCTAGACTCCCCCACTATAGGAAACATCCTCTCCACATCCACTCTATCTGTGCGCTCTGGTCCTAGACTCCCCCACTATAGGAAACATCCTCTCCACATCCACTCTATCTGTGCCCTCTGATCCTAGACTCCCCCACTATAGGAAACATCCTCTCCACATCCACTCTATCTGTATCCTCTGATCCGAGACTCCCCCACTATAGGAAACATCCTCTCCACATCCACTCTATCTGTATCCTCTGATCCGAGACTCCCCCACTTTCGGAAACATCCTCTCCACATCCACTCTATCTGTGTCCTCAAGTCCTAGACTACCCCACCATAGGAAACATCCTCTCCACATCCACTCTATCTGTATCCTCTGATCCGAGACTCCCCCACTTTCGGAAACATCCTCTCCACATCCACTCTATCTGTGTCCTCTGGTCCTAGACTCCCCCACTATAGGAAACATCCTCTCCACGGCCACTCTATCTGTGTCCTCTGGTCCTAGTCTCCCCAACTATAGGAAACATCCTCTCCACGACCACTCTATCTGTGTCCTCTGGTCCTAGACTCCCCCACTATAGGAAACATCCTCTCCACATCCACTCTATCTGTGTCCTCTGGTCCTAGACTCCCCCACTATAGGAAACACCCTCTCCACATCCACTCTATCTGTGTCCTCTGGTCCTAGACTCCCCCCACTATAGAAAACATCCTCTCCACATCCACTCTATCTGTGTCCTCTGATCCTGGACTCCCCCACTATAGGAAACATCCTCTCCACATCCACTCTATCTGTGCCCTCTGGTGCTAGGCT
This sequence comes from Mobula birostris, assembly GCF_030028105.1. Lineage (NCBI taxonomy): Eukaryota > Metazoa > Chordata > Chondrichthyes > Myliobatiformes > Myliobatidae > Mobula > Mobula birostris. Next base: position 4,434,887 of record NC_092402.1, read on the forward strand.
CCCCCGCTATAGGAAACATCCTCTCCACATCCACTCTATCTGTGTCTTCTGGTCCTAGACTCCCCTGCTATAGGAAACATCCTCTCCACATCCATTCTATCTGTGCGCTCTGGTCCTAGACTCCCCCACTATAGGAAACATCCTCTCCACATCCACTCTATCTGTGCCCTCTGATCCTAGACTCCCCCACTATAGGAAACATCCTCTCCACATCCACTCTATCTGTATCCTCTGATCCGAGACTCCCCCACTATAGGAAACATCCTCTCCACATCCACTCTATCTGTATCCTCTGATCCGAGACTCCCCCACTTTCGGAAACATCCTCTCCACATCCACTCTATCTGTGTCCTCAAGTCCTAGACTACCCCACCGTAGGAAACATCCTCTCCACGACCACTCTATCTGTGTCCTCTGGTCCTAGTCTCCACAACTATAGGAAACATCCTCTCCACGACCACTCTATCTGTGTCCTCTGATCCTAGACTCCCCCACTATAGGAAACATCCTCTCCACATCCACTCTATCTGTATCCTCTGATCCGAGACTCCCCCACTATAGGAAACATCCTCTCCACATCCACTCTATCTGTATCCTCTGATCCGAGACTCCCCCACTTTCGGAAACATCCTCTCCACATCCACTCTATCTGTGTCCTCTGGTCCTAGACTCCCCCACTATAGGAAACACCCTCTCCACATCCACTCTATCTGTGTCCTCTGGTCCTAGACTCCCCCCACTATAGGAAACATCCTCTCCACATCCACTCTATCTGTGTCCTCTGATCCTGGACTCCCCCACTATAGGAAACATCCTCTCCACATCCACTCTATCTGTGCCCTCTGGTGCTAGGCTCCCCCGCTATAGGAAACATCCTCTCCACATCCACTCTATCTGTGTCTTCTGGTCCTAGACTCCCCTGCTATAGGAAACATCCTCTCCACATCCATTCTATCTGTGCGCTCTGGTCCTAGACTCCCCCACTATAGGAAACATCCTCTCCACATCCACTCTATCTGTGCCCTCTGATCCTAGACTCCCCCACTATAGGAAACATCCTCTCCACATCCACTCTATCTGTATCCTCTGATCCGAGACTCCCCCACTATAGGAAACATCCTCTCCACATCCACTCTATCTGTATCCTCTGATCCGAGACTCCCCCACTTTCGGAAACATCCTCTCCACATCCACTCTATCTGTGTCCTCAAGTCCTAGGCTACCCCACCATAGGAAACATCCTCTCCACGACCACTCTATCTGTGTCCTCTGGTCCTAGTCTCCCCAACTATAGGAAACATCCTCTCCACGACCACTCTATCTGTGTCCTCTGATCCTAGACTCCCCCACTATAGGAAACATCCTCTCCACATCCACTCTATCTGTATCCTCTGATCCGAGACTCCCCCACTTTCGGAAACATCCTCTCCACATCCACTCTATCTGTGTCCTCTGGTCCTAGACTCCCCCACTATGGGAAACATCCTCTCCACATCCACTCTATCTGTGTCCTCTGCTCCTAGACTCCCCCACCATAGGAAACATCCTCTCCACATAAACTCTATCTGTGTCCTCTGGTCCTAGACTCCCCCCACTATAGGAAACATCTTCTCCACATCTACTCTATCTGTGTCCTCTGGTCCCAGACTCCCCCCACTATAGGAAACATCCTCTCCACATCCACTCTATCTGTGTCCTCTGGTCCTAGACTCCCCCACTATAGGAAACATCCTCTCCACATCCACTCTATCTGTATCCTCTGATCCGAGACTCCCCCACTATAGGAAACATCCTCTCCACATCCACTCTATCTGTATCCTCTGATCCGAGACTCCCCCACTGTAGGAAACATCCTCTCCACATCCACTCTATCTGTATCCTCTGATCTGAGACTCCCCCACTTTCGGAAACATCCTCACCACATCCACTCTATCTGTGTCCTCTGGTCCTAGACTCCCCCACTATGGGAAACATCCTCTCCACATCCACTCTATCTGTGTCCTCTGCTCCTAGACTCCCCCACCATAGGAAACATCCTCTCCACATAAACTCTATCTGTGTCCTCTGGTCCTAGACTCCCCCCACTATAGGAAACATCTTCTCCACATCTACTCTATCTGTGTCCTCTGGTCCTAGACTCCCCCACTATAGGAAACATCCTCTCCACATCCAATCTGGAGAAAACCTGGAGACAGTGCGAGAGGGAGGATAGGCAGGTGGTAGAGAAGGGACACACTCAGACGGATGGTTTGAGATGTGTCTATTTTAATGCAAGGAATATTATGAATTAAGTGGATGAGCTTAGAGCGTGGATCAGTACTTGGAGCTATGATGTTGTGGCCATTACAGAGACTTGGATGACTCAGGGGCAGGAATGGCTGCTTCAAGTGTCAGGCTTTAGATGTTTCAGAAAGTACAGGGAGGGAGGCAAAAGAGGTGGGGGTGTGGCACTGTTGATCAGAGGTATTGTCACGGCTGCAGAAAAGGAGCAAGTCATGGAGGGGTTGTCTACGGAGTCTCTGTGGGTGGAAGTGAGGAATAGGAAGGGGTCAAAAACTATACTGGGTGTCTTTTATAGACCACCCAATAGTAACAGGGACATTGAGGAGCAAGTAGGGAGACAGATTCTGCAAAGGTGTAATAATAACAGGGTGGTTGTGGTGGGAGATTTTAACTTCCCAAATACTCATTGGCATCTCCCTAGAGTGAGGGGTTTAGATGGGGTGGAGTTTGTTAGGTGTGTTCAGGAAGGTTTCTTGACACAATATGTAGTAGATAAGCCTACAAAACGAGAGGCTGTACTTGATCTGGTATTGGGAAATGAACCTGCTCAGGTTACTGATCTCTCGGTGGGAGAGCATTTTGGAGATAGTGATCACAATTCTATCTGCTTTACCATAGCATTGGAGAGGGATAGGAACAGAGAAGTCAGGAAAACGTTTGATTAGAGTAAGGGGAATTATGAAGCTATCAGGCAGGAACTTGGAAGCATAAATTGGAAACAGATGTTCTCAGGGAAGCGTTTGAAAGAAATGTGGCAAATGTTCAGGGGATATTTGTGTGGATTTCTGCATAGGTACGTTCCAATGAGACAAGGAAAGAATGGTAGGGCACAAGATCCATGGTGTACAAAGGCTGTTGTAAATCTAGTCAAAAGAGAAAGAAAGCTTACTGAAGGTTCAAAAAACTAGGTAATGATAGGAATCTAGAAGATTATAAGGCTAGCAAGAAGGAGTTTAAGAATAAAATTAGGAGAGCCAGAAGGAGCCACGAGAAGGCCTTGCAGACAGGATTCAGGAAAACCCCAAGGCGTTCTACAAGTATGTGAAGAGCAAGAGGAGAAGATGTCAGAGAATAGGACCTATCAAGTGTGACAGTGGGAAAGTATGTATGGAACCGGAGGAAAATCAGAGGCATTTAATGAATACTTCCCTTCCGTATTCACTACGGAAAAGGATCTTGGCAATTGTAGTGATGACTTGCAGCAGACTGAAAAGCTTGAGCGTGTAGATATTAAGAAAGAGGATGTGCTGGAGCTTTTGGAAAACATCAAGTTGGATAAGTCACCGGGACCGGACGGGATGTACCCCAGGCTACTGTGGGAGGTGAGGGAGGAGATTGCTGAGCCTCTGGCGATGATCTTTGCATCAGCAATGGGGACGGGAGAGGTCCCGGAGGATTGGAGGGTTGTGGATGTTGTTTCCTTATTCAAGAAAGGGAGTAGAGATAGCCCAGGAAATTATAGACCAGTGAATCTTACTTCAGTTGTTGGTAAGTTGATGGAGAAGATCCTGAGAGGCAGGATTTATGAACATTTGGAGAGGCATAATATGGTCAGGAATAGTCAGCATGGCTTTGTCAAAGGCAGGTCATGCCTTACGAGCCGGATTGAATTTTTTGAGGATGTGACTGAACACATTGATGAAGGTAGAGCAGTAGATGTAGTTTATATGGAATTTAACAAGGCATTTGATAAGGTACCCCATGCAAGGCTTATTGAGAAAGTAAGGAGGCATGGGATCCAAGGGGACATTGCTTGGTGGATCCAGAACTGGCTTGCCCACAGAAGGCAAAGAGTGGTTGTAGACAGGTCAGATTCTGCATGGAGGCCGGTTACCAGTGGTGTGCCTCAGGGATCTGTTCTGGGACCCCAACTCTGTGTGATTTTTATAAATGACCTGGATGAGGAAGTGGAGGGATAGGTTAGTAAATTTGCTGATGACGCGAAGGTTGGGGGTGTTGTGGATAGTGTGGAGGACTGTCAGAGGTTACAAAGGGACATTGATAGGACGCAAAACTGGGCTGAGAAGTGGCAGATGGAGTTTAACCCAGATAAGTGTGAGGTGGTTCATTTTGGTAGGTCAAATATGGCAGAATATAGTATTAATGGTAAGACTCTTGGCAGTGTGGAGGATGAGAGGGATCTTGGGGTCCGAGTCCATAGGACACTCAAAGCTGCTATGCAGGTTGACACTGTGGTTAAGAAGGCATACAGTGCATTGGCCTTCATCAATCGTGGGACTGAGTTTAGGAGCCGAGAGGTAATGTTGCAGCTATATAGGACCCTGGTAAGACCCCACTTGGAGTACTGTGCTCAGTTCTGGTCACCTCACTACAGGAAGGACGTGGAAACCATAGAAAGGGTGCAGAGGAGATTTACATGGATGTTGCCTGGATTGGGGAGCATGCCTTATGAGAATAGGTTGAGCGAACTCGGCCTTTTTCTCCTTGGAGCGACGGAGGATGAGAGGTGACCAGATAGAGGTGTTCAGGATAATGAGAGGCATTGATCATGTAGGTAGTCAGAGGTTTTTCCCCAGGGCTGAAATGGCCAGCACGAGAGGACACAGTTTTAAGGTGCTTGAAAGTAGGTACAGAGGAGATGACAGGGGGAAGTTTTTTACACAGAGAGTGGTGAGTGTGTGGAATGGGCTGCCGGTGACAGTGCTGGAGATGGAAACGATAGGGTCTTTTAAGAGACTCCTGGATAGGTACATTTTAAGGCATTGCTTAGGCTTGCGAGACCATGGATCTGCGCCTGGAAAGTCTTCACTCTCCAGGGCGCAGGTCTGGGCAAGGTTGTATGGAAGACCGGCAGTTGCCCATGCTGCAAGTCTCCCCTCTCCACAACATCAATTTTGTCCAAGGGAAGGGCATTAGGACCCATACAGCTTGGCACCGGTGTCGTCGCAGAGCAATGTGTGGTTAAGTGCCTTGCTCAAAAACACAACATGATTATTCAATGTGAAAACTTTCCACCCACCCCATCCCACCCCGCCACCTCCCCCAAGTTTTGGTTACGGTTGCATCGGTTGTGGGGAGTGGGGTTGAGGCCCAGATTTCCGGAAGGAAACCTATTCCGTGCCGTGCCCTGTAAATAAATAAACAAGTAAATAAAGTCAGATAGAACGATTCTGCACAAACCACCGCCTCTAGAGGTCAGGACATTGTACAGCCGTGGGTGTGTTGTCACAGTAACTCATCCAGACAACAGCTCGAACTCATGACCTTCAGATCACTAGTCGAACACCTTAAACACATGGCCACATGCCCATAGGTACATGGAGCTTCAAAAACTAGAGGGCTATGGGTGAAGCCTAGGTAGTTCTAAGGTAGGGACATGTTCATTTCAGCTTTGTTGGCCAAAGGGCCTGTATTGTGCTGTAGGTTTTCTGTGTTTCTATGTTTCTATCTTTGCCCTCTGCTCCAAGATTGCCCTCGTCTCCACATCCACTCTATCTGTGTCCTCTGGTCCTAGACTCCCCCACTATAGGAAACATCCTCTCCACATCCACTCTATCTGTGTCCTCTGGTCCTAGACTACCCCACCATAGGAAACATTCTCTCCACATCCACTCTATCTGTGTCCTCTGGTCCTAGACTCCCCCACTATAGGAAACATCCTCTCCACGACCACACTATCTGTGTCCTCTGGTCCTAGACTCCCCCACTATAGGAAACATCCTCTCCACGACCACTCTATCTGTGTCCTCTGGTCCTAGACTCCCCCACTATAGGAAACATCCTCTCCACATCCACTCTATCTGTGTCCTCTGGTCCTAGACTACCCCACCATAGGAAACATTCTCTCCACATCCACTCTATCTGTGTCCTCTGGTCCTAGACTCCCCCACTATAGGAAACATCCTCTCCACGACCACACTATCTGTGTCCTCTGGTCCTAGACTCCCCCACTATAGGAAACATCCTCTCCACGACCACTCTATCTGTGTCCTCTGGTCCTAGACTAGCCCACCATAGGAAACATCCTCTCCACATCCACTCTATCTGTGTCCTCTGATCCTAGACTCCCCCACTATAGGAAACACCCTCTCCACATCCACTCTATCTGTGTCCTCTGGTCCTAGACTGCCCCACTATAGGAAACATCCTCTCCACATCCACTCTATCTGTGTCCTCTGGTCCTAGACTCCCCCACTATAGGAAATATCCTCTCCACGACCACTCTATCTGTGTCCTCTGATCCTAGACTCCCCCACTATCGGAAACACCCTCTCCACATCCACTCTATCTGTGTCCTCTGGTCCTAGACTCCCCCACTATAGGAAACATCCTCTCCACGACCACTCTATCTGTGTCCTCTGGTCCTAGACTCCCCCACTATAGGAAACATCCTCTCCACATCCAGTCTATCTGGTCCTCTCGTGCTAAACTCCCCTACTATAGGAAACATCCTCTCCACATCCACTCTATCTGGTCCTCTGGTCCTAGACTCCCCCACTATAGGAAACATCCTCTCCACATCCACTCTATCTGTGTCCTCTGGTCCTAGACTCCCCCACTGTAGGAAACATCCTCTCCACGACCACTCTACCTGTGTCCTCTGGTCCTAGACTCCCCCACTATAGGAAACATCTTCTCCACAACCACTCTATCTGTGTCCTCTGGTCCTAGACTCCCCCACTATAGGAAACATCCTCTCCACATCCAGTCTATCTGGTCCTCTGGTCCTAGACTCCCCTACTATAGGAAACATCCTCTCCACATCCACTCTATCTGGTCCTCTGGTCCTCGACTCCCCCACTATAGGAAACATCCTCTCCACATCCACTCTATCTGTGCCCTCTGGTCCTAGACTCCCCCACTATAGGAAACATCCTCTCCACGACCACTCTATCTGTGTCCTCTGGTCCTAGACTCCCCCACTATAGGAAACATCCTCTCCACGACCACTCTATCTGTGTCCTCTGGTCCTAGAATACCCCACCATAGGAAACATCCTCTCCACATCCACTCTATTTGTGTCCTCTGGTCCTAGACTACCCCACCATAGGAAACATCCTCTCCACATCCACTCTATCTGTGTCCTCTGATCATAGACTCCCCCACTATAGGAAACACCGTCTCCACATCCACTCTATCTGTGTCCTCTGGTCCTAGACTCCCCCACTATAGGAAACATCCTCTCCACATCCACTCTATCTGTGTCCTCTGGTCCTAGACTACCCCACCATAGGAAACATCCTCTCCACATCCACTCTATCTGTGTCCTCTGGTCCTAGACTACCCCACCATAGGAAACATCCTCTCCACATCCACTCTATCTGTGTCCTCTGGTCCTAGACTCCCCCACTATAGGAAACATCCTCTCCACGACCACTCTATCTGTGTCCTCTGGTCCTGGACTCCCCCACCATAGGAAACATCCTCTCCACGACCACTCTATCTGTGTCCTCTGGTCCTAGACTCCCCCACTATAGGAAACGTCCTCTCCACATCCACTCTATCTGGTCCTCTGGTCCTAGACTCCCCCACTATAGGAAACATCCTCTCCACGACCACTCTATCTGTGTCCTCTGGTCCTAGACTCCCCCACTATAGGAAACATCCTCTCCACGACCATTCTATCTGTGCCCTCTGGTCCTAGACTCCCCCACTATACGAAACATCCTCTCCACATCCATTCTCTCTGTGCCCTCTGGTCCTCGACTCCCCCACTATAGGAAACATCCTCTCCACATCCACTCTATCTGTGTCCTCTGGTCCTAGACTTCCCCACTATAGGAAACATCCTCTCCACGTCCACTCTATCTATGCTCTCTGATCCTAGACTCCTCCCACTATAGGAAACATCCTCTCCACATCCACTCTATCTGTGTCCTCTGGTCCTAGACTCCCCCACTATAGGAAACATCCTCTCCACATCCACTCTATCTGTGCCCTCTGATCCTAGACTCCCCCACTATGGGAAACATCCTCTCCACATCCACTCTATCTGTGCCCTCTGATCCTAGACTCCCCCACTATGGGAAACATCCTCTCCACATCCACTCTATCTGTGCCCTCTGGTCCTAGACTCCCCCCCACTATACAAAACATCCTCTCCACATCCATTCTCTCTGTGCCCTCTGGTCCTCGACTCCCCCACTATAGGAAACATCCTCTCCACATCCACTCTATCTGTGTCCTCTGGTCCTAGACTTCCCCACTATAGGAAACATCCTCTCCACGTCCACTCTATCTGTGCTCTCTGATCCTAGACTCCCCCCACTATAGGAAACATCCTCTCCACATCCACTCTATCTGTGTCCTCTGGTCCTAGACTCCCCCACTATAGGAAACATCCTCTCCACATCCACTCTATCTGTGTCCTCTGGTCCTAGACTCCCCCCACTATAGGAAACATCCTCTCCACATCCACTCTATCTGTGTCCTCTGGTCCTAGACTCCCCCACTATAGGAAACATCCTCTCCACATCCACTCTATCTGTGCCCTCTGATCCTAGACTCCCCCACTATGGGAAACATCCTCTCCACATCCACTCTATCTGTGCCCTCTGATCCTAGACTCCCCCACTATGGGAAACATCCTCTCCACATCCACTCTATCTGTGCCCTCTGATCCTAGACTCCCCCACTATGGGAAACATCCTCTCCACATCCACTCTATCTGTGCCCTCTGGTCCTAGACTCCCCCCCACTATACGAAACATCCTCTCCACATCCATTCTCTCTGTGCCCTCTGGTCCTCGACTCCCCCACTATAGGAAACATCCTCTCCACATCCACTCTATCTGTGTCCTCTGGTCCTAGACTTCCCCACTATAGGAAACATCCTCTCCACGTCCACTCTATCTGTGCTCTCTGATCCTAGACTCCCCCCACTATAGGAAACATCCTCTCCACATCCACTCTATCTGTGTCCTCTGGTCCTAGACTCCCCCACTATAGGAAACATCCTCTCCACATCCACTCTATCTGTGTCCTCTGGTCCTAGACTCCCCCCACTATAGGAAACATCATCTCCACATCCACTCTATCTGTGTCCTCTGGTCCTAGACTCCCCCACTATAGGAAACATCCTCTCCACATCCACTCTATCTGTGCCCTCTGATCCTAGACTCCCCCACTATGGGAAACATCCTCTCCACATCCACTCTATCTGTGCCCTCTGATCCTAGACTCCCCCACTATGGGAAACATCCTCTCCACATCCACTCTATCTGTGCCCTCTGGTCCTAGACTCCCCCCACTATACGAAACATCCTCTCCACATCCATTCTCTCTGTGCCCTCTGGTCCTCGACTCCCCCACTATAGGAAACATCCTCTCCACATCCACTCTATCTGTGTCCTCTGGTCCTAGACTTCCCCACTATAGGAAACATCCTCTCCACGTCCACTCTATCTGTGCTCTCTGATCCTAGACTCCCCCCACTATAGGAAACATCCTCTCCACATCCACTCTATCTGTGCCCTCTGATCCTAGACTCCCCCACTATGGGAAACATCCTCTCCACATCCACTCTATCTGTGTCCTCTGTTCCTAGACTCCCCCACTATAGGAAACATCCTCTCCACATCCACTCTATCTTGGCCCGTCACCCCCGCCCCCATTCTTCTGAATTCCAGTGATTACAGACCCAGAGTCGTCAAACACTCTTCATGTGAGAAGCCATCCAATCAGTTGGGGTGACGGGGTGTCTAAGGTCACTGGGAGGAGGTGGGAGAATGGGGTTCAGAGGGATAGTAAATTGTCCCTGGTGGAATGGCAGGGCATGCTTTATGATTCTGATCCTGGTCCGGGTTGTTATGGTCTTACCATGCATTGAGTAATTTGTGGTATCAGCTGGTTGTGTATGAAGAGTCATTATGCGAGTTCAGACGTTAAGAAAAACAACCCATGTGAGCATAACAACGAAACTGGGCCGTATGACGCACTGCTTCTGAAATAATCTTTGCAAGTTCCCTTTCCTCAGTGGTCTGTGCTGGCAAGAAAGCACGGACGGCATGATTTCCCCTTTCTGTTTGCTTTTGGCCGCTGGCAGAACTGGTTGTGAATGAAATCAGGTCGGTTGTCAACGTGGGACTGAGGTCATGAAGCCTCTGCGTCACCATCCGCTGAGACCTGGTAGGCACCTGTGTTCTGCACAGACGTTGTTGTCTGGATGAGTTACTGTGACACGGCTGAACAATGTCCTGACCTTTAGAGGCAGTGGTTTGTGCAGAATCGTTCTATCTGACTTTATTTTCTTGTTTATTTATTTACAGGGCACGGCACGGAATAGGTTTCCTTCCGGAAATCTGGGCCGCAACCCCACTCCCCACAACTGATGGAACCCTAACCGAAACTTGGGGGTGGGGGGAAAGTTTTCACATTGAATAATCAAGCCACAAACCGGGACGCCTTTGGACCGTTGGAAGAGACCGGGGCGCCTGGGGGGGGGGGGAGAAAAATAAAAAAATCACGACGCGTTCCAGGGAGGGCGTACGGGCTCCGGACGGAGGATTCTGGGATTGGACTCCGAACTCCGACGCCCTGAGCCGTAACTGCCATTCCCCCCACCCGACCCCCGCTAACTGCTTTGCTCCTGAAGCGCGGTTGACGAGCCGAAATTTCTGCCTTGTCGAGGTGGCGCGGCGGCAAAGGAATTCCATGCCATCATTCCTGATGTTTGGTTTTTTTTTTTCGCTTCAGGTCAGGGAAGTCGAGGCAGCGGGCACCGCCCCTGGTCGACAGGGCCAGCAGGGGAATCGGTGGGCAGTTTCCTGGGCGTCAACTTCTCCGAAGATCTATTCAGGGGCCCAATCCACCGGTGCAGTTGCGAAGAGGGCGACGACAGCAGCCGTTCCTCATCAAGGGTTGGAGGAGGTCTGGGGCTGCCGCCCAAAGCTCTTGCAGCTGTTTACAGATGTGCCGTGGCGAGCATTCTGACTGGCTGCGTCATCGCCGGGCGCTGCAGGAGATCAGGGAAAGGGAAAAGTGCGGAGGGTTTTGAACACAGCCAGCTGCAAGATGGGCACTAGCCCCACCCGACAGCACGGAGGACATCATCAACAGGTGACGTCTCAAGTAGGCAGCATCCCTCACTAAGGCCCCCCCCCCACCCCACCACCCAGGACGTGCCCTCTTCCTATTGCTACCATCAAGGAGGAGCTACAGGAGTCTGAAGACACATGCTCAACTTTCTAGGAACAGCTTCTTCCCCTCCACCATCAGATTTCTCAGCAGACGCTGAACTCATGACCTCTGCCTCACTATTTTTCTCTGTTTTTGGACTACATATACTTGTGCAGCCAGGCGGTTAAGACGTCGGTCTAGTGACCTGAAGGTCGCGAGTTCGAGCCTCGGCTGAGGCAGCGTGTTGTGTCCTTGAGCAAGGCACTTAATCACACATTGCTCTGCGACGACACCGGTGCCAAGCTGTATGGGTCCTAGTGCCCTTCCCTTGGACAACATCAGTGTCGTGGAGAGGGGAGACTTGCAGCATGGTCTTCCATACAACCTTGCCCAGGCCTGTGCCCTGGAAACCTTCCAAGGCGCAAATCCATGGTCTCGCGAGACTAACGGATGCCTATATATATATATATATATAGCACTGTGCTATAGGGTTGCCTAAGAGTTTTGCTCAGTACTGTAGTAATGTTATGTATTGCACTGTACTGATGCCGCAAAAACAAACAAATTTCATGACGTACGTGGGTGATAATAAACCTGATTCTGATCTGGGTCTGTATTGTGGACTGAGAGTGGGAAGGGGGCAGAGAGAGGGGAATCATGGTTGGGAAAAGGGGAAGGGAGAGGGGAGGGAGAGGGAAGAACCAGAGAGACATTCTGTAATGATCAGTGAACCAATTGTCTGGGATCAAATGACCTTGCCCGGTGCCTCAGGGCTCTAGGCGTGTCTGCGCCCGCGACATCTCTGCCACCTGTCCCCACACCCCTCCTGCGGTGCTCCACCCTCACCATTCCCGACCTCCTCTGCTCCCGCCAGATTGACAAACTCCTTCTCCGTTCCGCATTGACAAATACAGTACTGTGTGCAAAGTCTGAGGCATCCTGAGGCATCCATATGTTCACTCCAAGGCTGACGAATCCACTCTTTCAATACACAATCAAGATCTTCACTTTTCGCTTTATGCAGTGTTGTTCCGCTTCTCGTCCATTCCAGATGTGAAGTCATCCATGTATGTGTGTGTGTGTGTCTGATACTCTTGCTCAGTACTGTACTGGCTATCATCCGAGAAGGAACAGCAACTTTCAAAGCCAACAGATGAGCAGAATTAGAAGAAAAGAGAAGAAAATGGAAAGAGAGGCAGCAACAACCAAAGCCCGATCTGCCATCTGGAACTAGCTGTCCTGAATGCGGAAGAACTTTCAAAGCCAAGATTGGTCTCATAAGCCAGTTGAGAGCCCATAAGTAGATCAACAGGACAAAGACCATCATCCTCGACCTCGAGGGATAGCCACGACGATGACCAGTGAGCAGTCTTTGTCACACATCTGTACTTAGCAGTAAATATTATCACATACCGTTAATATAATGAATATCTATTGTGTGCAGGCTAACAAACACAGCATCGGGACAACACCTGAATCAGCTGTTGAACAACTGCAAACAGCAACAAGCTTACCATCTCCACCTGCTATGCCGTGTGCTCAGAAAAGGTTGCAGTACACTCTTCTTGCATTTGTATATAAAAACAATCAGGATTGTAGCCTTGTTCTCTAGTGTTAGGTTTTCATCAGCGACGATCTTGGCAAATGCATCGCTGAAAATCTCTGCTGCTCCGCGATCAGCAGACGCTTTACCTTTAAAACTTAGAAACTTAATGCTGCGCACCTAACCTTAAAATTCTGCAACCGGGCCTGCTGAACATTCACAACTAGCTCCAATTTTCAGTTCGTCCTGATAGATCTCTGCCCCTTTCAAGATCAGCGTGGCGCTGACGAGCCGACAGCGCGAGCAGTGGGTGCGATTTCGATTTCAACGCCTAAGAGAAGTTTGGATTGGTAGAGGGACGCGAGGGGTACAAAGGGCTATAGTCCAGATGCAGTTCAATGAGGGCAAGGCAGCTTAAGGGGTTCAGCACAGACTAGATGGGCCTGTTTCTGTGCTGTTGATTTCTGGGACTCCATATGTTCACTCCAAGGCTGACGAATCCACTCTTTCAATACGGAATCAAGATCTTCAGTTTTCGCTTTATGCAGTGTTGTTCTGTTTCTCGTCCATTCCAGGCATGAAGTCATCCCTCTGAAGTGTCCGCAGTGCGCAGGGACCCGCGCATCACCTGGGAAACCTCCTGGCGTCTTGTGGAATTTTCCACTTGCGCTGTCGTGTCAGCGTCAAAAAAAAAATATTTTTTGAATTTCAGAGGTTTTTTGTAAAAAATAGTCCATTAGGCATCAAGATGTTCACCGTAGCTGTTCAGCACCTCAGCCTTGTTATGGCTTCTGTTGGGGCGTAAACCCTGGGACCTTCTCGATTTGCATCCCGTCGCATTTACCAGCAGTTACAGAATGACTCCCTTCCCCTGTGTAATGGAAGGGTTTTAGGATTGAGTTCAGGAGCTGCGAGTCGCCCTACAAAGACCTGGTTAGACTACACTTGGAGTATTGTGCTCAGTTCTGGTCACATCATTATAGGAAGGATGTGGAAGCTTTAAAGAGGGTTCAGAGGGAGATTTGCAAGGATGCTGCCTGGATTAGAGAAGGTGCAGAGGAGATTTACAAGGATGCTGCCTGGATTAGAGAGGGTGCAGAGGAGATTTACCAGGATGCTGCCTGGATTGGAGAAGGTGCAGAGGAGATTTACCAGGATACTGTCTGGATTAGAGAGGGTGCAGAGGAGATTTACCAGGATGCTGCCTGGATTGGAGAAGGTGCAGAGGAGATTTACCAGGATGCTGTCTGGATTAGAGAATGTTCAGAGGGAGATTTACAAGGATGCTGCCTGGATTAGAGAGGGTGCAGAGGAGATTCACCAGGATGCTGTCTGGATTAGAGAGGGTGCAGAGGAGATTCACCAGGATGCTGCCTGGATTAGAGAGGGCACAGAGGAGATTCACCAGGATGCTGCCTGGATTAGAGAGGGTGCAGAGGAGATTCACCAGGATGCTACCTGGATTAGAGAGGGTGCAGAGGAGATTCACCAGGATGCTGCCTGGATTAGAGAGGGCACAGAGGAGATTCACCAGGATGCTGCCTGAATTAGAGAGGGTGCAGAGGAGATTCACCAGGATGCTGCCTGGATTAGAGAGCCCATTTTATGAGGATAGGCTGAGCGAGCTAAGGGTTTTCCCTTTGGAGCAGAGGAAGATGAAAGGAGATTTGACAGAGGCCTTGGTGCAAAGAACCTCATTGGTTCAGACGTTTCCTAGGGTTCTATAGAGCTGCAACATTACCTTGTACTAATGAAAGCCAACACACCAAATACCAATTTATAAACACAAGGAAGTCTGCAGAAACTGGAAATCCAGAGCAACACACACAAAGTGCTGGAGGAACTCAGCAGGTCAGGCAGCATCTACGGAAAAGAGTAAACAGTCGATGTTTCGGGTCGAGACCCCTCATCCGTCCTGATGCTGCCCGGCCGGCTGAGTTCCTCCAGCATTTTTCCTGTGTCGCTCGGGAGGGGGAGGGTGTTGGAATAAAAACGTGGGAGTGGTGGGTGGGGGGTGTGGAAAGGAAGAAGGATAGCTCAAAGATGATGGGTGTAGCTAGGTGGCTGAGAAAGGCAAAGGGCTGGAGAGGAAGGAATCTGACAGGAGAGGAGAGCGGATCAAGAGGGGAAAGGGAAGGAGGAGGGGCACCAGTGATTGGAGGTGAGAAGGGGTAAGAGGCCACACCCTCTGAACTTTGAGGGGTCTAAGGACATGCAACAGTTAGGAGGTTAGCTGGTCGTTAATTGGGCTGTCACAGTCCCGACTGTTAATTCCCCACTTTCTCCTAATTCCCTTTGATAACGGCACACCTGGTTTTCATCAAGACCTGCAGCATAAGAACCCTGGCTTTGCACCCACTAGTTGCCAGGTCGTTGGTTTTGCCAGTGTGGTAATTAACACTTCCCGGCTGCTTAGGATTGTGTGTCCTAAGTTTTGCTTCGGTACCGAGATTTACCCGTGAAACTCAGTCTCTCCGTGTCAAGATCAGTTTTCTAAGTTCTACTCCAGTTCCAAGATTTACTCGTGAAACCCAGTCTTCACAATTAATGTGGATAAATGTGAGGTTATCCACTTTGGTGGCAAGAATAGGAAAACAGGTTATTATCTGAATGGTGGCCGATTAGGAAAAGGGGAGGTGCAACGAGACCTGGGTGTCATTATACACCAGTCATTGAAAGTGGGCATGCAGGTACAGCAGGCGGTGCAAAAGGCGAATGGTATGCTGGCATTTATAGCGAGATGATTCGAGTACAGGAGCAGGGAGGTACTACTGCAGTTGTACAAGGCCTTGGTGAGACCACACCTGGAGTATTGTGTGCAGTTTTGGTCCCCTAATCTGAGGAAAGACATCCTTGCCATAGAGGGAGTACAAAGAAGGTTCACCAGATTGATTCCTGGGATGGCAGGATTTTCATATGAAGAAAGACTGGATGAACTGGGCTTGTACTCGTTGAAATTTAGAAGATTGAGGGGGGATCTGATTGAAACGTATAAAATCCTAAAGGGATTGGACAGGCTAGATGCAGGAAGATTGTTCCCGATGTTGGGGAAGTCCAGAACGAGGGGTCACAGTTTGAGGATAAAGGGGAAGCCTTTTAGGACCGAGATTAGGAAAAACTTCTTCACACAGAGAGTGGTGAATCTGTGGAATTCTCTGCCACAGGAAACAGTTGAGGCCAGTTCATTGGCTATATTTAAGAGGGAGTTAGATATGGCCCTTGTGGCTACAGGGATCGGGGGTATGGAGGGAAGGCTGGTACAGGGTTCTGAGTTGGATGATCAGCCATGATCATAATAAATGGCGGTGCAGGCTCGAAGGGCCGAATGGCCTACTCCTGCACCTATTTTCTCTGTTTACCCTTTCTATGTCAAGATAAAATCCCGCCTGTCTCCTGCCTTCCTGCACTCCCTCCTGTTTGCCGTTCAACACTCATGCCCGCATCTGCATCCTAATAAATCTCCGTGCCAGTGTCCTGTGCTTGGGCTCACCTCATTCATTGCAACAGGGGCTGGGGTTGAATTGGTGGATTGGTGGCCTGGGCCTCTGCCGCCAACTGAATGAATATATTAAGTAAACTCGGTCAAGTCATCTCTTCTGAGACTTTTTGTAAAATCCCACACAAGGGCAAACCAAGCTGGGAAATACCCTAAACTGTTGGAGGAAAGGTCAGGCTGGAGGTTAACCCATCCCACAGATGACCTGACCTCCCCCTGGTTAATGCTGTCAGCGGCGTGGGGTCGAGGCGGAGTTCCTCGCCACCGGGCACGGGCGCGCGTGCAAGCAGCGTCAGGTCGACAGCGTTCACAAGGAAAGCACGCTGACGACAGACAAGCATTACAAGAAGGCGTTAACTAGAACTGCAAAAAAATAAAAGAGAGTCGACATTCCGTGCAGGGTGGCCAAACAGGTCGGAGCCCGGCTGAACGTTACAGTGAGACGTCGGCGTGTTGGGACAGAGAGTGGGGGCTTTGCCGTTGCTTGCATGGAGGGTGCTGGGGGTTGGGGGGGGATGATTTTCCTGGAACAAGCAGCGGGGAGGGTTGATGCTTTGTTGCTGCCTGTGCGTGGAAGAGGAGGGTGAGGGGGGGGGGCCTTTTGTGCTCTAAATGTTCTCTGTCGTTCAACGTTTGGGCTTCTCCTGTTTCATGGTTGTCTGAGGAGAGTAAGAATCTCAGGTTGTAGACTGAATACGTTCTCTGATCTTAAACTGAATCGTTGAACCATCGATAAGAGACACAGATCGAGTGGACAGCCGGAGACTTTTTCCCAGGGTGGAAATGGCTAATTTCAAGGGGATATAATTTTAAGGTGATTGGAGGAAAGCACAGGGCGATGTCAGAGGTAGTTTTTTTTTTAACACAGAGAGTGGTAAGTGTGTGGAAGACCCTGCCAGGGTTGGTGGGAGAGACAGATGCACTAGGGACATTTAAGAAACTCTTGAATAGATGCATGGGAGATAGGAAAGTTGAAGGGTACGTGGGAGCGAACGGTTAGATTGATCTCGAAGAAGGTTGAAAGGTCAGCACGTCATTCTGGACCTTTGTGTCTGTACTGTGCTATAAGGTTCAATGGTCTATGATCTCTGTTCTAAAACTGCTGTGATTAGGGTCTTGTGGAAGTGAAACAGTCAAATTCAGTAGGTATCTCTCCAGGCGTCTTCCATGAAGGAATTCCTGGAGAAGCCATCACGGGTAAAGCTCTTGCAGTATGGATCACATCTACGTGGAGCACTGTCACAGGAAAGCAGCATCCTCCACCACTCAGACCATGCTCTCTTCTCGCTGCTGCCATCAGGAAGGAGGTACAGGTGCCTCAGGTCCCACACCACCAGGTTCAGGAACAGTTATTACCCCTCAACCATCAGGAAGGAGGTACAGGAGCCTCAGGACCCACACCACCAGGTTCAGGAACAGTTATTACCCCTCAACCATCAGGAAGGAGGTACAGGAGCCTCAGGACCCACACCACCAGGTTCAGGAATAGTTATTACCCCTCAACCATCAGGAAGGAGGTACAGGAGCCTCAGGACCCACACCACCGGGTTCAGGAACTGTTATTACCCCTCAGCCATCAGAAAGGTCCCACATGAGAGGTTCGTTAGGAAAATTCAGTCGCTAGGTATACATGGGGAGGTGGTAAATTGGATTGGACATTGGCTCAATGGAAGAAGCCAAAGAGTGGTAGTAGAGAATTGCTTCTCCAAGTGAAGGCTTGTGACTAGAGGTGTGCCACAGGGATCAGTGCTGGGTCCATTGTTATTTGTCACCTAAATCAATGATCTGGATGATAATGTGGTAAATTGGATCAGCAAGTTTGCTGATGATACAAAGATTGGAGGTGTAGTATACAGTGAGGAAGGATTTCAGAGCCTGCGGAGGGACTTGGACCAGCTGGAAAAATGGGCTGAAAAATGGCAGATGGAGTTTAATACAGACAAGTGTGAGGTATTGCATGTTGGAAGGACAAACCAAGGTAGAACATACAGGGTAAATGGTAAGGCACTGAGGAGTGCAGTGGAACAGAGGGATCTGGGAATACAGATACAAAATTCCCTAAAAGTGGCGTCACAGGTAGATAGGGTCGTAAAGAGAACTTTTGGTACATTGGCCTTTATTAATCAAAGTATTGAGTATAAGAGCTGGAATGTTATGATGAGGTTGTATAAGGCATTGGTGAGGCCGAATCTGGAGTATTGTGTTCAGTTTTGGTCACCAAATTACAGGAAGGATATAAATAAGGTTGAAAGAGTGCAGAGAAGGTTTACAAGGATGTTGCCGGGACTTGAGAAACTCAGTTACAGAGAAAGGTTGAATAGGTTGGGACTTTATTCCCTGGAGCGTAGAAGAATGAGGGGAGATTTGATAGAGGTATATAAAATTATGATGGGGATAGATAGAGTGAATGCAAGCAGGCTTTTTCCACTGAGGCAAGGGGAGAAAAAAACCAGAGGACATGAGTTAAGGGTGAGGGGGGAAAAGTTTAAAGGGAACATTAGAGGGGGCTTCTTCACACAGAGAGTGGTGGGAGTATGGAATGAGCTGCCAGATGAGGCAGAAAATGAGCTGCCAGATGAGGCAGAAAATGTTCTTTTTTAACATTTAAGAATAAATTGGACAGATACATGGATGGGAGGTGTATGGAGGGATATGGTCCATGTGCAGGTCAGTGGGACTAGGCAGAAAATGGTTCGGCACAGCCAAGAAGGGCCAAAAGGCCTTTTTCTGTGCTGTAGTTTCTATGGTCCTATGGTTCTATGGAAGGAGGTACAGGAGCCTCAGGACCCACACCACTGGGTTCAGGAACAGTTATTACCCCCTCAACCATCAGGAGGGAGGTACAGGAGCCTCAGGACCCACACCACCAGGTTCAGGAACAGTTATTACCCCTCAACCATCAGGAAGGAGGTACAGGGGCCTCAGGTCCCACACCACCAGGATCAGGAACAGTTATTACCCCTCAACCATCAGGAAGGAGGCAAAAAGGCCTCAGGACCCACACCACCAGGTTCAGGAACAGTTATTACTCCTCAACCATCAGGAAGGAGGTACAGGAGCCTCAGGACCCACACCACCAGGTTCAGAGACAGTTATTACCCCCTCAACCATCAGGAAGGAGGTACAGGAGCCTCAGGACCCACACCACCAGGTTCCGGAACAGTTATTACCCCCTCAACCATCAGGAAGGAGGTACAGGAGCCTCAGGATCCACAACACCAGGTTCAGGAACAGTTATTACTCATCAACCATCAGTCTCCTGAACCAGTGTGAATAACTTCACTCACCTGGACTCTAAACTGATTCGACAACCTACAGACTCACTTTCTGTATCACTTTCAGTTACAGAGCTTTAGCTCCTCGTTCGGAGAAATGACTGGTTTCTGTATTTGTCCTTTGGTTACAAACACGTAACTAGCCAAGTTACAATATACTGGCCTTTCAAGCACTCGTTACAACTCAGGGTCCTAATAAAATTTATTCACTCTTTTTTTTTATGTTTTTTTTTCTGTATTTGAACAGTTTGTCAGACTTCATGTGTAGTTTCCCAGGCAGATGGGACGCGTCAGCCGTGGTTGGCAGCCCATCTAGGAGAAGCAGGACTCTGATCTCAAACCTCCGCTGCCTTGCAGCTAGACCCGCTCATGGGGGAGGCTTTGGGATTAAACCCCGAGGGAAAAGTCCGGAGCTGGGGTCCCTGAGGCAGTCCTGTGTTGAGTTCAACGCTGACTGGCAACTCCTGGTGTCAAACTGTATCGGTCTCTGCCGTTCCTTTGGGCCCATCGGCTGCGTGGAGAGGGGGAGCCTGCTATATGGGGCAACAGCTCCAATCTGATTCCCCATTCTCCAGCCTTGTACTTCTTTCACCGATCAACTTCCCAGCTCTCTCCCCACTTCCTGGCTTCACCCATCACCTCGCGTTTCTCCCTCCCCTCCCGCCCCACCTTCTAACTCTGACTCCGAAGGGTCTCGGCCCGAAACGTCGACTGTTCACACTTCCCCACAGACGCTGCCTGGCCTGCTGAGTTCCTCCAGCATTATGTGTGTGTGTGTGTGTGTGTGTGCGCGTTGTCTGCAGGTGTTCTCTTGTTTCAGCATGCTCTCCACACCGTACCCGCCCTGGCCCGCGTACCTACCAGCCAGGAAGCAACACCCTTGCCCGGCACTCAACGATTCTCTTGTGTTCAGTTCATCCAAGCCAACCGGCAAGTCTGTTACGCTGATCCCTCGTGGCCCCAGCAGACCCACAACCAGTTCAACCTATCTTGTTTTCCTGTGCAAGTGTCTGTCTGTTATCATTTCCACCACTTCCTCTGGTTGCTCGTTCCACACACCCACCAGTCTCTGTGTGAAGAACTTGCCCCTCAGCTCCCACAATAAATTCCCCCTCCCTCCTCCTCTCCATCAACCTCTTCACCACCAAAAGCTTTCTTCACCACCCTGTCCACGTGAGATTCCACCTTCAGGGAACTATGCACCATTATTCCTAGATCCCTCTGTTCCACTGCATACTTCAATGCCCCACCATTTACATTACTGACCTACAAAACGAGGGTGTGGTCGTCTAGCTGTAGCAAGACCGATCACAAAGGACTCCAATGGGTGATCAGGATTAGAAATTGCTGGCCAGCTTTTACTGACGTGCGCTGGAGACCATACTGACACACGGAATGATAGTGTGTTACATTCCCTGCAGCAAGTCAGATCACAAAGCCCTCCAACGGGTGATTAGGATGGCCCAGCTCGTCACTGGGACTCAACTACCAGAGCTGGAGACAATCTGCAGCTCTCGATGCTCGTAACGTTCATTACAGACCCCATCCCATCCTGGACACTCTCTGGTCAGTCTCCTGCCGTCTGGTTGGAGACCCAGAGACATCTCGGTCGAGACAGTGAGAGTGAGGACCAGCTTCTTGCCGGGGGCTGTTGTGCAGCTGAATAATGCCACACCTCGGCTTGCCAATTGAGTGTTACGGACTGTCAAAGTCACTTGCTGCATGTAAATATGGGGTTTTTAAAAAACTAACCCATACCACATGCACTGTAAATATCTGCTTTTGCATGGACTGGAGCAGCATCGTGATCTCGTTGTCTTGAGCAATGACAACAAGGTTCTATTCTGTTCTGTTGTCTGTAAGGTCACCCCTCAGCTTTCTCGGGTCTACAGAAAACAGTCGCACCCTCTCTCCCGTGCACTCATATCGTCATAAGCAGAGAAACTGGCCCTTCGGCCCATCTAGCCCATGCTGAGCTATTAGTCTGCCTCCTCCCATCGACCAAGGCCCTCCCATCCAAACTTCTCTTAAACGTCCAAATCAAACCCACATCCACTACTCCCTCCGGCAGCTCGTTCCACACTCCCACCGCCCTCTGAGTGAAGACACTCCCCACCTCCCTCCGTGTTCTCCTTAGACATTTTGCCTTTCACCCGTAACCTATGACCTCTGATCCCACCCAACCCCAGTGGGGAACGCCTGCTTGTATTTCCCCCTGTCTATAGCCCTCATAACTCTGGAGCACCAGTCCTGGCAAATGTCCTTGCAAAGCAGGTTAACCAAGTCCTCATTTAAATACTTCTAATCTCAGTGGGTTCCTCTTATAACTTAATACAGTGGCCACAGAGCGTATGTTCCTGGCCTCCTGTGTGCGGTAGTCCACAAACTTTGAGGTTCGACATGCTCTGCTGTTCAGAGATGCTCTTCTGCACACCGCTGTCGTAACGTGTGGTTATTTGAGTTACTGTCGCCTTCCCGTCAGCTTGAACCAGTCTGGCCATTCTCCCCCCGACACCCCCCCCCCCATCAACGAGGCGTTTTCGCCCGCAGCACTGCTGCTCACCGGGTGTTTCATCGTTTCCCGCGCCGTTCTCCGTAAGCGCTGCAGACCGCCTTGCGTTCTGAAAATTCCGGCTTCGAGAGAGATACCCAAACCCGCCCTGTCGGGCGCCAGCAGCCACTCCACGGTCAAAGTCACCTAGATCTCCTTTCTACCCCGTTCTGATTATCCGGCTGAACGACAACTCAGACTCTCTGCTTCTGGCACCCCTCGCTCACCCGCCCCACCGCCCCACCGCCTCCACTTTAGGGTACTGTGGGCACAATCCGAGACGTCCCTGGTACCTGGGAGGCAACCGCCCATCCGGGCGTCTCTTTCACGTCCACAGAGTCTCCTGCCTGCTCTCCTAACGATGGAACCCCCCATCACTACCGCAATCCTCTTCTCCCCGCCCCCTGCCGACCCACAGAGACAGGCTCAGTAACAGGGGTCAGATCCTCACAGCTTCCCCAGGCGTGTCGTCTCGCCCCCGTCGACAGGCCCCATCAAGCGGTCATTTGCTTGGAACACTGTGTGTCCGACAGAGTGATCAGCAACACTGGGGCTCCACAGGGGACTGTCTTGTCTCCCTTTCTCTTCACCAGTTACACCTCGGACTTCAACTACTGCACAGAGTCTTGTCATCTTCAGAAGTTTTCTGATGACTCTGCCATAGTTGGATGCATAAGCAAGGGAGATGAGGCTGAGTACAGGGCTACGGTAGGAAACTTTGTCACATGGTGTGAGCAGAATTATCTGCAGCTTAATGTGTAAAAGACTAAGGAGCTGGTGGTAGACCTGAGGAGAGCTAAGGTACCGGTGACCCCTGTTCCCATCCAGGGGGTCAGTGTGGACATGGTGGAGGATTACAAATACCTGGGGATACGAATTGACAACAAACTGGACTGGTCAACGAACGCTGAGGCTGTCTACAAGAAGGGTCAGAGCCGTCTCTATTTCCTGAGGAGACTGAGGTCCTTTAACATCTGCCGGACGATGCTGAGGATGTTCTACGAGTCTGTGGTGGCCAGTGCGATCATGTTTGCTGTTGTGTGCTGGGGCAGCAGGCTGAGGGTAGCAGACACCAACAGAATCAACAAACTCATTCGTAAGGCCAGTGATGTTGTGGGGATGGAACTGGACTCTCTGACGGTGGTGTCTGAAAAGAGGATGCTGTCTAAGTTGCATGCCATCTTGGTCAATGTCTCCCATCCACTACATAATGTACTGGTTGGGCACAGGAGTACATTCAGCCAGAGACTCATTCCACCGAGATGCAACACAGAGCGTCATAGGAAGTCATTCCTGCCTGTGGCCATCAAACTTTACAACTCTTCCCTTGGAGGGTCAGACACCCTGAGCCAATAGGCTGGTCCTGGACTTATTTCCTGGCATAATTTACATATTACTATTTAATTATTTATGATTTTATTACTATTTATTATTTATGGTGCAACTATAACGAAAACCAATTTCCCCCAGGATCAATAAAGTATGTCTATACGTTCCCTGCACTGGCTGCCTTTTCCCTTTCCCCTCTGCTGACGGTCACTCAGCTACCTGCCTCCTGCAGCTGAGGGGTGGCTGCCTCCCTGTTGCTCATAAGATTTCTGAAATCTGTGTTAAGATAACTCTAGGCCCGGAGCCATTCGCCCCGGTGGAGGCCGGGTCCTAATGCAAGCTACGACCCGCTGTTCAGACGATTTAAACGCCAGCACAGGATGGACCGGGGGCCTTCGCTCACCGTGAGACTGACTCCGGCCGCTGCGCTTCGTGTCTGAGAACTTTACAGCGATTTGCCCCGCTAATATGATGAACTGAAGGCCGAGGCTTTGGGCCTAATCCGGGCTGCTCCGGGGATTTTGGACCTAAGGACTCAACTTGGTTTGGGACGCCGTTGCCCGCGCTAGCCTCTATCGTTTACCTGATTTGTTTTTTTTTATTTTTCTGTGTGCATTGGGGAGGTTTTCTTATTTTTTTAAAATTGGGTTCTTCCGTGTTCCTTGCTTTGCAGGTGCCTGTAAGCAGTCAAATCTCAAGGTTGTATAATTTATATCTTCTTTGATAATAAATGTACTTTGAATCTTTGAAATACCCTGTGTGTTAATGAATATAATCCATTAATTTTCTAATTTAGATTATGAAGACACGCAGTTCTCTTTTATTGTCATTTAGTAATGCATGCATTAAGAAATGATACAATATTCCTCCGGTGTGATATCACAGAAACACAGGACAGACCAAGACTGAAAAACTAACAAAACCACATAATTATAACATATAGTTACAACAGTGCAACAATACCGAAACTTGATGAAGAACAGTCCATGAGCACAGTAAAAAAGTTCAAAGTCTCTCGACTGTCCCACATCTCACGCAGACGGGAGAAGGAAGAAAACTCTCCCTGCCATGCCCGACCACAGTCCGACTCTGAGTCACCTGAAAACTTCGAGCCTCCGACCAGCCCTCCGACACCGAGTACCGAGCACCATCTCTATCCGAACGCTTCGACCTCAGCCTCGGTCGCCAGCAGCAGGCAAAGCCGGGGATTTTGAGGCCTTCCCTCCGGAAGATTCCCGATCGCAGTAACAGCGGCAGCAAACCGAGCATTTCAGAAATCTCTCCAGATATTCCTCTGTGCCTTCACGTCTGTCTCCATCAAATCAGAATTGTCCACGGCCCCTATTTAATGGATACGATATCATCTTCACCGGAGGGCTGCGTGCGCGCGGCGTACTGCTCTCTCTCCTCCCGGCAAGATGGAAACAAGAGATTACTCAGGAATTCCAGCAGAGCATTGGTGCCATGATTGAGACAAATCATTCTCAGCACAAGGACCCCGCGGTGAGCACTAATCAGAAGACCACACTAAGTACTCGCAGAATGTGGAAAACCCCATGCCAGTCACAATTAACTTGACAAGATTAGACTGAAAGCACAAGGGCTTAACGATTTTAGCACTCACAGAATGGTGCATAGTTCCCTGAAGGTGGAATCTCATGTGGATGGGGTGGTGAAGAAAGCTTTTGGTTTGCTGGCCTTTATAAATCAGGGCATTGAGTTGGGACGTAATGTTGAAATTGTACAAGGCATTGGTAAGGCCAAATTTAGAGTATTGTGTACAGTTCTCGTCACCGAATTAAAGGAAAGATGTCAACAAGATAGACAGAGTACAGAGAAGATTCACTAGAATGTTACCTGGGTTTCATCTCCTAAGTTGCAGAGAAAGGTTGAACAAGTTGGGTCTTTATTCTTTGGAGCGCAGAAGGTTGAGGGGGAACTTAATAGAGGTATTTAAAATTATGAGGGGGATTGATAGAGTTGACGTGGATAGGCTTTTTCCGTTGAGAATGGGGGAGATTGAAACAAGAGGACATGAGTTGAGAGTTAAAGGGCAAAAGTTTAGGGGTAACATGAGAGGAAACTTTTTTACTCAGAGAGTGGTAGCTGTGTGGAACGAGCTTCCAGCAGAAGTGGTTAAGGCAGGTTCGATGTTGTCAATTAAAGTTAAATTAGACGATACTGAGGATGTTCTACGAGTCTGTGGTGGCCAGTGCGATCATGTTTGCTGTTGTGTGCTGGGGCAGCAGGCTGAGGGTGGCAGACACCAACAGAATGAACAAACTCATCCGTAAGGCCAGTGATGTTGTGGGGATGGAACTGGACTCTCTCACGGTGGTGTCTGAAAAGAGGATGCTGTCCAAGTTGCATGCCATCTTGGACAATGACTCCCATCCACTACATAATGTACTGGGTGGGCACAGGAGTACATTCAGCCAGAGACTCATTCCACCGAGATGCAGCACAGAGCGTCATAGGAAGTCATTCCTGCCTGCGGCCATCAAACTTTACAACTCCTCCCTTGGAGGGTCAGACATGCTGAGCCAATAGGCTGGTCCTGGACTTATTTCCTGGCATAATTTACATATTACTATTTAACTATTTATGGTTTTATTACTATTTAATTATTTATGGTGCAACTGTAACGAAAACCAATTTCCCCCGGGATCAATGAAGTATGACTATGACCATGACTATATGGACAGGAAAGGAATGGAGGGTTATGGGCTGAGTGCAGATCGGTGGGACTAGGTGAGAGTAAGTGTTCAGCACGGACTAGAAGGGCCGAGATGGCCTGTTTCCATGCTGTAATTGTTATATGGTTATATTATTTAATGTCATTTTCAGTACATAAGTGTAAAGGAGAATAAAATAGTTGTTACCCTGCATCTGATGCAGCACAAAAAGACACGGTAAGGTAAGGAACACGATAAATATAAATACATAATATAGCTTATACACACAGATTGGTTGTGTGTCCGTAAAGTGACGCTGGGGTGACTCTGACAAGAAACGATAAAGTAGTGGTGTATGGGTGTGTGGAGGGGTGGGTCAGTGGGTGATTGGGGGAGTGGAGGGGTGGGTCGGTGGGTGACCGGGGGGGGGTGTGGAGGGGTGGGTCGGTGGGTGATTGGGGGTGTGGAGGGGTGTGTCAATGGGTGATTGGGGGTCTGGAGGGGTGGGTCAGTGGGTGATTGGGGGTGTGGAGGGGTGGGTCAGTGGGTGATTGGGGGAGTGGAGAGGTGGGTCAGTGTGTGATTTGGGGTGTGGAGTGGTGGGTCAGTGGGTGATTGGAGGTGTGGAGGGGTGGGTCAGTGGGTGATTTGGGGTGTGGAGGGGTGGGTCGGTGGGTGATTGGGAGTGTGGAGGGGTGGGTCAGTGGGTGATTTGGGGTGTGGAGGGGTGGGTCAGTGGTTGATTGGGGGTGGGGAGGGGTGGGTCAGTGGGTGATTGGGGGTGTGGAGGGGTGGGTCAGTGGGTGATTTGGGGTGTGGAGGGGTGGGTCGGTGGGTGATTGGGTGTGTGGAGGGGTGGGTCAGTGGGTGATTGGGGTGTGTGGAGGGGTGGGTCAGTGGGTGATTCGGGGTGTGGAGGGGTGGGTCGGTGGGTGATTGGTGGTGTGGAGGGGTGGGTCAGTGGGTGATTGGGGGTGTGGAGGGGTGGGTCAGTGGGTGATTGGGGGTGTGGAGGGGTGGGGCAGTGGGTGATTGGGGGTGTGGATCGGTGGGTTAGTGTGTGCTGGGGGTGTGGAGGGGTGTGTCAGTGGGTGATTGGGGGTGTGGAGGGGTGGGTCAGTGGGTGATTGGGGGGTGTGGTGGGGTGAGTCGGTGGGTGATTGGGGGTGTGGAGGGGAGGGTCAGTGGGTGATTGGGGGTGTGGAGGGGTGGGTCGGTAGGTGATTGGGGGGTGGAGGGGTGGGTCAGTGGCTGATTGGGGGGGTGGAGGGGTGGGTCAGTGGCTGATTGGGGGTGTGGAGGGGTGGGTCAGTGGGTGATTGGGGGTGTGGAGGGGTGGGTCAGTGGGTGATTTGGGGTGTGGAGGGGTGGGTCGGTGGGTGATTGGGAGTGTGGAGGGGTGGGTCAGTGGGTGATTGGGGTGTGTGCAGGGGTGGGTCAGTGGGTGATTGGGGGGTGTGGTGGGGTGAGTCGGTGGGTGATTGGGGGTGTGGAGGGGTGGGTCAGTGGGTGATTGGGGGTGTGGAGGGGAGGGTCAGTGGGTGATTGGGGGTGTGGAGGGGTGGGTCGGTAGGTGATTGGGGGGTGGAGGGGTGGGTCAGTGGCTGATTGGGGGTGTGGAGGGGTGAGTCAGTGGGTGGTTGGGGGTGTGGAGGGATGGGTCGGTGGGTGATTGGGGGTGTGGAGGGGTGGATCGGTGGGTGATTGGGGGTGTGGAGGGGTGGGTCGGTGGGTGATTGGGGGTGTAGAGGGGTGGGTCAGTTGGTGATTGGGGGTGCGGAGGGGTGGGTCAGTGGGTGATTGGGGGTGTGGAGGGGTGAGTCAGTGGGTGATTGGGGGAGTGGAGGGGTGGGTCGGTGGGTGACCGGGGGGGGTGTGGAGGGGTGGGTCGGTGGGTGATTGGGGGTGTGGAGGGGTGGGTCAGTGGGTGATTGGGGGTGTGGAGGGGTGGGTCAGTGGGTGATTGGGTGTGTGGAGGGGTGGGTCAGTAGGTGATTGGGGGTGTGGAGGGGTGGGTCGGTGGGTGATTGGGGGTGTGGAGGGGTGGGTCAGTGGGTGATTGGGGGTGTGGAGGAGTGGGTCGGTGGGTGATTGGGGGTGTGGAGGGGTGGGTCAGTGGGTGATCGGGGGTTTGGAGGGGTGGGTCAGTGGGTGATTGGGGGTGTGGAGGGGTGGGTCAGTGGGTGATTGGGGGTGCGGAGGGGTGGGTCGGTGGGTGATTGGGGGTGTGGAGGGGTGGGTCAGTGGGTGATTGGGGGTGTGGAGGGGTGGGTCAGTGGGTGATTGGGTGTGTGGAGGGGTGGGTCAGTAGGTGATTGGGGGTGTGGAGGGGTGGGTCGGTGGGTGATTGGGGGTGTGGAGGGGTGGGTCAGTGGGTGATTGGGGGTGTGGAGGAGTGGGTCGGTGGGTGATTGGGGGTGTGGAGGGGTGGGTCAGTGGGTGATCGGGGGTTTGGAGGGGTGGGTCAGTGGGTGATTGGGGGTGTGGAGGGGTGGGTCAGTGGGTGATTGGGGGTGCGGAGGGGTGGGTCGGTGGGTGATTGGGGGTGTGGAGGGGTGGGTCAGTGGGTGATTGGGGGTGTGGAGGGGTGGGTCGGTGGGTGATTGGGGGTGTGGAGGGGTGGGTCAGTGGGTGATTGGGGGTGTGGAGGGGTGGGTCGGTGGGTGATTGGGGGTGTAGAGGGGTGGGTCAGTTGGTGATTGGGGGTGTGGAGGGGTGGGTCAGTGGGTGATTGGGGGTGTGGAGGGGTGAGTCGGTGGGTGATTGGGGGTATGGAGTGGTGGGTCAGTGGGTGAATGGGGTGTGGAGGGGTGGGTCAGTGGGTGATTGGGGGAGTGGAGGGGTGGGTCGGTGGGTGACCGGGGGGGGTGTGGAGGGGTGGGTCGGTGGGTGATTGGGGGTGTGGAGGGGTGGGTCAGTGGGTGATTGGGGGTGTGGAGGGGTGGGTCAGTGGGTGATTGGGTGTGTGGAGGGGTGGGTCAGTAGGTGATTGGGGGTGTGGAGGGGTGGGTCGGTGGGTGATTGGGGGTGTGGAGGGGTGGGTCAGTGGGTGATTGGGGGTGTGGAGGAGTGGGTCGGTGGGTGATTGGGGGTGTGGAGGGGTGGGTCAGTGGGTAATTGGGGGTGTGTGGAGGGGTGGGTCGGTGGGTGATTGGGGGTGTGGAGGGGTGGGTCAGTGGGTGATAGGGGGTGTGGAGGGGTGGGTCAGTGGGTGATTGGGGGTGTGGAGGGGTGGGTCAGTGGGTGATCGGGGGTTTGGAGGGGTGGGTCAGTGGGTGATTGGGGGTGTGGAGGGGTGGGTCAGTGGGTGATTGGGGGTGTGGAGGGGTGGGTCGGTGGGTGATTGGGGGTGTGGAGGGGTGGGTCGGTGGGTGATTGGGGGTGTGGAGGGGTGGGTCGGTGGGTGATTGGGGGTGTGGAGGGGTGGGTCGGTGGGTGATTGGGGGTGCGGAGGGGTGGGTCAGTGGGTGATTGGGGGTGCGGAGGGGTGGGTCAGTGGGTGATTGGAGGTGTGGAGGGGTGGGTCAGTGGGTGATTGGGGGTGTGGAGGGGTGGGTCGGTGGGTGATTGGGGGTGTGGAGGGGTGAGTCGGTGGGTGATTGGGGGTGTGGAGGGGTGTCAGTGGGTGATTGGGGGTGTGGAGGGGTGGGTCAGTGGGTGATTGGGGGTGTGGAGGGGTGGGTCAGTGGGTGATTGGGGGTGTGGAGGGGTGGGTCGGTGGGTGATCGGGGGTTTGGAAGGGTGGGTCAGTGGGTGATTGGGGGTGTGGAGGGGTGGGTCAGTGGGTGATTGGGGGTGTGGAGGGGTGGGTCGGTGGGTGATTGGGGGTGTGGAGGGGTGGGTCAGTGGGTGATTGGGTGTGTGTGGAGGGGTGGGTCGGTGGGTGATTGGGGGTGTGGAGGGGTGGGTCGGTGGGTGATTGGGGGTGTGGAGGGGTGGGTCGGTGGGTAAAAAGTAACTGTTTTTTGAGCTTGGTGGATGCTACGCAGCCTCCTCCCTGATGGACAAACAGTCCGTGAGCAGGGTGGGTTGGATCCTTCATGATGTTCCTGGCCCCTTTTCTGATACCTTTCTGTACATATGCCAAAAAATATTCAAACGTAAGCATTTTCATTCTTGAAATGACAGATGATGCTTTAAGTCATGTTAAATTATACAACCGGTGCAGATCACAAGTCCTGGTGATGCGACCACCGACGCCAGGCAGACAATCTCTGAAGAGTATTGATAATGGCTGGGGGTCACCGGTCTTGTAAAGTCACTGCCCAGAAGAACACGATGGCAAACCGCTTGGGCAGAAAACTTCACCAAGAACAGTCATGGTCATGAAAAGACCGTGATCGCCCACGTCGTACAACACTGTATTGTTTAAAACTAATAGCATCGCTACCTCAGAAGTAATGTGCTGCTGGCATTGGAGAAGGATCATGAGAATGACTCTGGGAATGAAAGGTTAACATATGGAGTTTAGAAGAATGAGATGGAATCTCATTGAAACCTACAAAAACTGAAAGGGCTATAAAGTGCATGTGGAGAGGATGTTTCCCAGACTGGGGGGGTCTATGACCAGACGACACAGATAGAGTGGATGTGGAGAGGATGTTTCCTATAGTGGGGGAGTCTAGGACCAGAGAACACAGATAGAGTGGATGTGGAGAGGATGTTTCCTATAGTGGGGGAGTCTAGGGCCAGAGGACACAGATAGAGTGGATGTGGAGAGGATGTTTCCTATAGTGGGGGGAGTCTGGGACCAGAGGACACAGATAGAGTGGATGTGGAGAGGATGTTTCCTATAGTGGGGGAGTCTAGGACCAGAGGACACAGATAGGGTGGATGTGGAGAGGATGTTTCCTATAGTGGGGGAGTCTAAGAGTAGAGAACACAGATAGAGTGGATGTGGAGAGGATGTTTCCTATAGTGGGGGAGTCTGGGACCAGAGGACACAGATAGAGTGGATGTGGAGAGGATGTTTCCTATGGTGGGGGAGTCTGTGACCAGAGGACGCAGATAGAGTGGATGTGGAGAGGATGGTTCCTATATTGGGGGAGTCTGGGACCAGAGGACACAGATAGAGTGGGTGTGGAGAGGATGTTTCCTATACTGGGGGAGTCTAGGACCAGAGGACACAGATAGAGTGGATGTGGAGTGGATGTTTCCTATAGTTGGGAGTCTAGGACCAGAGGGCACACCCTCAGAATTGAAGGACATACATTTAGAACAGAGATGAGGAGGAATTTCTTTAGTCTGAGGATGGTGAATCTGTGGAGACCAAGTCATTGGGTACATTTAAAGCGTGGTTGATAGGTTCTTGATTAGTCGGGGGGGGTGTCAAAGGTTATAGGGAGAAGACATGAGAATGGTGTGGAGCAGGTTAATAAAGGGTCTCAGCTCAAAATGTCGACCACTCACTCCTTTCCATCGACGCTCCCTGGCCTGCTGAGTTCCTCCAACACTTCGTGTGGCTGTGGTTCGGATTTCCGGAATCTGCTGGATTTCCCTTCTCCGTAACAAATCAGCCCTGTGATGGAACGGTGGAGCAGACTGGGATGGACCGAATGGCCTAATTCTGCATCCTCTGTCTTATGGTCTGAAGGGGCGAGTGGCTTAATCGGTCACACGGGCACAACGACTCGGCCTAGGGCTCGTCGGGTCTAGTCACCGTGCTGTGTCTCTGAATAAAAATATCTTTACGAAATGAAACGAAACCCCAGCCTTTACTTGACAATTGGGGTGAAGGTAACTCTCTCCAGCTCCCCAGAAGTTGTACAGTCGAACGCAGATCAATGGACCCCCTCGGACATGTAGCCCAACTCCAGAGGATCTCCATTGCGCTCTCTGGGGTGGTGGTCGAGGCAGAAACAGCAGAGACTTTCGGGAGATGTTCAGATCGACACATGAAGAGGGAAATGGAAGGACTTGGACGTTGTGTAGGCAGAGGGGATTGGTTTAGTTGGCCATTTGATTACTAATTTAATTGGTTCAGCACTACATTTTAGGCCAAAGGGCCTGATCCTGTGTGTACTGTTTTATCTTGTATGTCTCTTGATTTGGTTGATTGGGGTTCATGGGGGTGGGGAGGGTGGTGGCTGACTGGCCCTAATTCTGCTCCACTGCCTCACGACCTTCCAGTCTTGATCTGCTTTGATGCTTTTCCAGCACGTCCCTCGAAGTCCGCAAATCCGCTGATCTCGGTTATCGAATGTCTCTCTCCAGTTCAGCTGCCTCACCTGCGTCCCGACTCTGAGCGCTCTGCACAATTCCCCCACCCCCGGCTCCACGAAGCGATCTCTCATTTTCGGTTCCTCAAAATGTGCTATTCTCTTCAACGCAGTCTCAGACCATTCGAGCAAAACACCCATAAAAGTTGCCGGTGAAAGCAGCAGGCCAGGCAGCATCTATTGGAAGAGGTGCAGTCGAAGTTTCCGGCCGAGACTCTTTGTCAGGACTCATACTCATATCATCTGAACCCAGACCACAAGACGTAGGAGCAGAATTACGCCATCAGACCCAAACAGTCTGTTCACCACCTCTTCATGGCTGATTTATTATCCCTTTCAACCGCAATTCTCCTGCCGTCTTCCTGTGACCTTTAACGTCCTGACTGATCAAGAACCTCTCAGCCTCCACTTTAAGAACACTCAATGATTTCATCTCCACGGCCGCCTGTGGCAATGAATTCCGCAGATTCACCACCCTCTGGCTAAAGAAATTCCTCCTCATCTCCGTTCTTAATGGATATCCCTCTATTCCAAGGCTGTGTCCTCTGGTCCTAGACTCCCCCACTATAGGAAACATCCTCTCCACATCCACTCTATCTGTGTCCTCTGGTCCTAGACTCCCCACTATAGGAAACATCCTTTCCACATCCACTCTATCTGTGTCCTCTGGTCCTAGTCTCCCCCACTATCGGAAATATCCTCTCCACATCCACTCTATCTGTGTCCTCTGGTCCTAGACTCCGCCACTGTAGGAAACATCCTCTACACATCCACTCTATCTGTGTCCTCTGGTCCTAGACTCCCCCACTACAGGAAACATCCTCTCCACATCCACTCTATCTGTGTCCTCTGGTCCTAGACTCCCCACTATAGGAAACATCCTCTCCACATCCACTCTGTCTGTGTCCTCTGGTCCTAGACTCCCTCACTATAGGAAACATCCTCTCCACATCCACTCAATCGAGAGCATTCAGTATTCAATGAGTTTCAATGAGATCCCACCTCCCCTTTCTTCCTGACCCCAGTGAGTACAGGCCCAGAGCCATCAAACGCTCCTCATACATTAATCCTTTCAATCCCAGGACTATTCTGATGAAAATCATGAATGGTAAAAATATTCCCAAGATTCAAGATTGAAGATTGTTTAATGTCATTCCCTGCACACAAGTGTAAAGAAGAACAAAATAATTGTTACTCTGGATTCGATGCAGCCCAAAAAGACACAGTAAGATAAAGAACACAATAAATAGAAATACATACGATAGCTTATACACACAGATTGATTGTGTGTTCATAGAGTGACGCTGGGCACAGGAGTGTCTGTACATGAGGTGACTGACAGGAAATGGTAAAGTAGTGGTGATTGAGGGTGTGGAGCGGTGGGTCAGTGGGTGATTGGGGGTGTGGAGGGGTGGGTCAGTAGGTGACTGGGGGTGTGGAGGGTGGGTCAGTGGGTGATTGGGGGTGTGGAGGGGTGGGTCGTTGGGTGATCGGGGGTGTGGAGGGGTGGGTCAGTGGGTGATTGGGGGTGTGGAGGGATGGGTCAGTGGGTGATTGGGGATGTGGAGCGGTGGGTCAGTGGGTGATTGGGGGTGTGGAGGGGTGGGTCAGTGGGTGATTGGGGATGTGGAGAGGTGGGTCAGTGGGTTATTGGGGGTGCAGAGGGGTGGGTCAGTGGGTGATGTGGGGTGTGGAGAGGTGGGTCAGTGGGTGATTGGGGGTGCGGAGGGGTGGGTCAGTGGACAATTGGGGGTGTGGAGGGACAGGTCAGTGGGTGATTGGGGGTGTGGAGGGGTGGGTCGTTGGGTGATTGGGGGTGTGGAGGGGTGGGTCAGTGGGTGATTGGGGGTGTGGAGGGGCGGGTCAGTGGGTGATTGGGGGTGTGGAGGGGCGGGTCAGTGGGTGATTGGGGGTGTGGAGGGGTGGGTCAGTGGGTGACTGGGGGTGTGGAGGGGTGGGTCAGTGGGTGATTGGGGATGTGGAGGGGTGGGTCAGTGGGTGATTGGGGGTGTGGAGGGGTGGGTCAGTGGGTGATTGGGGATGTGGAGAGGTGGGTCAGTGGGTTATTGGGGGTGCAGAGAGGTGGGTCAGTGGGTGATGTGGGGTGTGTAGTGGTGGGTCAGTGGGTGATTGGGGGTGTGGAGGGGTGGGTCAGTGGGTGATTTGGGGTGTGGATCGGTGGGTTAGTGTGTGATGGGGGTGTGGAGGGGTGGGTCAGTGGGTGATTGGGGGTGTGGAGGGGTGGGTCGTTGGGTGATTGGGGTATGGAGGGGTGGGTCGGTGGGCCGTTGGGGGTGTGGAGGGGTGGGTCAGTGGGTGATCGGGGGTGTTGAGGGGAGGGTCAGTGTGTGATTGGGGGTGTGGAGGGGTGGGTCAGTCGATTATTGGGGGTGTGGAGGGGTGGGTTAGTGTGTGATTGGCGGTGTGGAGCGGTGGGTCAGTGGGTGATTGGGGGTGTGGAGAGGGGGTCAGTGGGTGATTGGGGGTGTGGATCGGTGGTTTAGTGTGTGATGGGGGTGTGGAGGGGTGGGTCAGTGGGTGATTGGGGGTGTGGAGGGGTGGGTCAGTGGGTGATTGGGGGTGTGGAGGGGTGGGTCAGTGGGTGATCGGGGGTGTGGAGAGGGGGTCAGTGGATGATTGGGGGTGTGGAGGGGTGAGTCAGTGGGTGATTGGGGGTGTGGAGGGGGGGTCGGTGGGTGATTGGGGGTGTGGAGGGGTTGGTCGGTGGGTGATTGGGGGTTTGGAGGGGTGGGTCAGTGGGTGATTGGGGGTGTGGAGGGGTGGGTCAGTAGCTGACTGGGGGTGTGGAGGGGTGGGTCAGTGGAAAATTGGGGGTGTGGAGGGGCAGGTCAGTCGGTGATTGGGGGTGTGGAGGGGTGGGTCAGTGGGTGATTGGGGGTGTGGAGGGGTGGGTCGTTGGGTGATTGGGGGTGTGGAGGGGTGGGTCAGTGGGTGATTGGGGGTGTGGAGGGGTGGGTCAGTGGGTTATTGGGGGTGTGGAGGGGCAGGTCAGTGGGTGATTGGGGATGTGGAGAGGTGGGTCAGTGGGTTATTCGGGGTGCAGAGGGGTGGGTCAGTGGGTGATGTGGGGTGTGGAGAGGTGGGTCAGTGGGTGATTGGGGGTGCGGAGGGGTGGGTCAGTGGACAATTGGGGGTGTGGAGGGGCAGGTCAGTGGGTGATTGGGGGTGTGGAGGGGTGGTCGTTGGGTGATTGGGGGTGTGGAGGGGTGGGTCAGTGGGTGATTGGGGGTGTGGAGGGGTGGGTCATTGGGTGATTGGGGGTGTGGAGGGGTGGGTCAGTGGGTGATTGGGGGTGTGGAGGGGTGAGTCAGTGGGTGATTGGGGATGTGGAGGGGTAGGTCAGTGGGTGATTGGGGGTGTGGAGGGGTGGGTCAGTGGGTGATTGGGGATGAGGAGAGGTGGGTCAGTGGGTTATTGGGGGTGCAGAGGGGTGTGTCAGTGGGTGATGTGGGGTGTGGAGAGGTGGGACAGTGGGTGATTGGGGGTGTGGAGGGGTGGGTCAGTGGGTGATTGGGGGTGTGGAGGGGTGGGTCAGTGGGTGATTGGGGTGTGGAGAGGTGGGTCAGTGGGTGATTGGGGGTGTGGAGGGGAGGATTATTGTGTGATGGGGGTGTGGAGGGGTGGGTCAGTGGGTGATTGGGGGTGTGGAGGGGTTGGTCGGAGGGTGATTGGGGGTGTGGAGGGGTGGGTCAGTGGGTGATTGGGGGTGTGGAGGGATGGGTCAGTGGGTGATTGGGGATGTGGAGCGGTGGGTCAGTGGGTGATTGGGGGTGTGGAGGGGTGGGTCAGTGGGTGATTGGGGATGTGGAGAGGTGGGTCAGTGGGTTATTGGGGGTGCAGAGGGGTGGGTCAGTGGGTGATGTGGGGTGTGGAGAGGTGGGTCAGTGGGTGATTGGGGGTGCGGAGGGGTGGGTCAGTGGACAATTGGGGGTGTGGAGGGACAGGTCAGTGGGTGATTGGGGGTGTGGAGGGGTGGGTCGTTGGGTGATTGGGGGTGTGGAGGGGTGGGTCAGTGGGTGATTGGGGGTGTGGAGGGGTGGGTCGTTGGGTGATTGGGGGTGTGGAGGGGTGGGTCAGTGGGTGATTGGGGGTGTGGAGGGGTGGGTCAGTGGGTGATTGGGGGTGTGGAGGGGCAGGTCA
Organism: Mobula birostris; assembly: GCF_030028105.1. Taxonomy (NCBI): domain Eukaryota; kingdom Metazoa; phylum Chordata; class Chondrichthyes; order Myliobatiformes; family Myliobatidae; genus Mobula; species Mobula birostris. The sequence goes on from NC_092402.1 coordinate 4,471,496, forward strand.
GTGGGTGATTGGGGGTGTGGAGGGGTGGGTCAGTGGGTGACTGGGGGTGTGGAGGGGTGGGTCAGTGGGTGATTGGGGATGTGGAGGGGTGGGTCAGTGGGTGATTGGGGGTGTGGAGGGGTGGGTCAGTGGGTGATTGGGGATGTGGAGAGGTGGGTCAGTGTGTTATTGGGGGTGCAGAGAGGTGGGTCAGTGGGTGATGTGGGGTGTGTAGTGGTGGGTCAGTGGGTGATTGGGGGTGTGGAGGGGTGGGTCAGTGGGTGACTGGGGGTGTGGAGGGGTGGATCAGTGGGTGATTTGGGGTGTGGATCGGTGGGTTAGTGTGTGATGGGGGTGTGGAGGGGTGGGTCAGTGGGTGATTGGGGGTGTGGAGGGGTGGGTCGTTGGGTGATTGGGGTATGGAGGGGTGGGTCGGTGGGCCGTTGGGGGTGTGGAGGGGAGGGTCAGTGTGTGATTGGGGGTGTGGAGGGGTGGGTCAGTCGATTATTGGGGGTGTGGAGGGGTGGGTTAGTGTATGATTGGCGGTGTGGAGCGGTGGGTCAGTGGGTGATTGGGGGTGTGGAGGGGTGGGTCAGTGGGTGATTGGGGGTGTGGATCGGTGGTTTAGTGTGTGATGGGGGTGTGGAGGGGTGAGTCAGTGGGTGATTGGGGGTGTGGAGGGGTTGGTCGGTGGGAGATTGGGGGTTTGGAGGGGTGGGTCAGTGGGTGATTGGGGGTGTGGAGGGGTGGGTCAGTAGCTGACTGGGGGTGTGGAGGGGTGGGTCAGTGGAAAATTGGGGGTGTGGAGGGGCAGGTCAGTCGGTGATTGGGGGTGTGGAGGGGTGGGTCAGTGGGTGATTGGGGGTGTGGAGGGGTGGGTCGTTGGGTGACTGGGGGTGTGGAGTGGTGGGTCAGTGGGTGATTGGGGGTGTGGAGGGGTGGGTCAGTGGGTTATTGGGGGTGTGGAGGGGCAGGTCAGTGGGTGATTGGGGATGTGGAGAGGTGGGTCAGTGGGTTATTGGGGGTGCAGAGGGGTGGGTCAGTGGGTGATGTGGGGTGTGGAGAGGTGGGTCAGTGGGTGATTGGGGGTGCGGAGGGGTGGGTCAGTGGACAATTGGGGGTGTGGAGGGGCAGGTCAGTGGGTGATTGGGGGTGTGGAGGGGTGGTCGTTGGGTGATTGGGGGTGTGGAGGGGTGGGTCAGTGGGTGATTTGGGGTGTGGAGGGGTGGGTCATTGGGTGATTGGGGGTGTGGAGGGGTGGGTCAGTGGGTGATTGGGGGTGTGGAGGGGTGGGTCAGTGGGTGATTGGGGATGTGGAGGGGTAGGTCAGTGGGTGATTGGGGGTGTGGAGGGGTGGGTCATTGGGTGATTGGGGATGAGGAGAGGTGGGTCAGTGGGTTATTGGGGGTGCAGAGGGGTGTGTCAGTGGGTGATGTGGGGTGTGGAGAGGTGGGACAGTGGGTGATTGGGGGTGTGGAGGGGTGGGTCAGTGGGTGATTGGGGGTGTGGAGGGGTGGGTCAGTGGGTGATTGGGGTGTGGAGAGGTGGGTCAGTGGGTGATTGGGGGTGTGGAGGGGAGGATTATTGTGTGATGGGGGTGTGGAGGGGTGGGTCAGTGGGTGATTGGGGGTGTGGAGGGGTTGGTCGGAGGGTGATTGGGGGTGTGGAGGGGTGGGTCAGTGGGTGATTGGGGGTGTGGAGGGGTGGGTCAGTAGGTGACTGGGGGTGTGGAGGAGTGGGTCAGTGGACAATTGGGTGTGTGGAGGGGCAGGTCAGTGGGTGATTGGGGGTGTGGAGGGGTGGGTCAGTGGGTGATTGGGGATGTGGAGGGGTGGGTCAGTGGGTGATTGGGGGTGTGGAGGGGTGGGTCAGTGGGTGACTGGGGGTGTAGATGTGTGGGTCAGTGGGTGATTGGGGGTATGGATCGTTGGGTTATTGTGTGATGGGGATGTGCAGGGGTGGGTCAGTGGGTGATTGGGGGTGTGGAGGGGTGGGTCAGTGGGTGATTGGGGGTGTGGAGGGGTGGGTCAGTGGGTGATTGGGGGTGTGGTTCGGTGGGTTAGTGTGTGATGGGGGTGTGGAGGGGTGGGTCAGTGGGTGATTGGGGGTGTGGAGGGGTGGGTCAGTGGGTGATTGGGGTATGGAGGGGTGGGTCAGAGTGTGATTGGGGGTGTGGAGGGGTGGGTCAGTGGGTGATTGGGGGTGTGGAGGGGTGGGTCAGTCGATTATTGGGGGTGTGGAGGGGTGGGTTAGTGTGTGATTGGGGGTGTGGATGGGTGGGTCAGTGGGTGATTGGGGGTGTGGAGGGGTGGGTCAGTGGGTGATTGGGGGTGTGGATCGGTGGGTTAGTGTGTGATGCGGGTGTGGAGGGGTGGGTCAGTGGGTGATTGGGGGTGTGGAGGGGTGGGTCGGTGGGTGATTGGGGGTGTGGAGCGGTTGGTCGGTGTGTGATTGGGGGTGTGGAGGGGTGGGTCAGTAGGTGACTGGGGGTGTGGAGGGGTGGGTCAGTGGAAAATTGGGGGTGTGGAGGGGCATGTCAGTGGGTGATTGGGGGTGTGGACGGGTGGGTCAGTGGGTGATTGGGGGAGTGGATGGGTGGGTCGTTGGGTGATTGGGGGTGTGGAGGGGTGGGTCAGTCTGTGATTGGGGATGTGGAAGAGTGGGTCAGTGGGTTATTGGGGGTGCAGAGGGGTGGGTCAGTGGGTGATGTGGTGTGTGGAGAGGTGGGTCAGTGGGTGATTGGGGGTGTGGAGGGGTGGGTCAGTGGGTGATTGGGGGTGTGGATCGGTGTGTTAGTGTGTGATGGGGGTGTGGATGGGTGGGTCAGTGGGTGATTGGGGGTGTGGAGCGGTGAGACAGTGGGTGATTGGGGGTGTGGAGGGGTGTGTCAGTGGGTGATTGGGGGTGTGGAGGGGTGGGTCAGTGGGTGATTGGGGGTGTGGAGGGGTGGGTCAGTGGGTGATTGGGGGTGTGGAGGGGTGGGTCAGTGGGTGATTGGGGGTGTGGATCGGTGTGTTAGTGTGTGATGGGGGTGTGGATGGGTGGGTCAGTGGGTGATTGGGGGTGTGGAGCGGTGAGACAGTGGGTGATTGGGGGTGTGGAGGGGTGTGTCAGTGGGTGATTGGGGGTGTGGAGGGGTGGATCGGTGGGTGATTGGGGGTGTGGTGGGGTGGGTCAGTGGGTGATCGGGGGTGTGGAGGGGTGGATCGGTGGGTGATTGGGGGTGTGGAGGGGTGGGTCGGTGGGTGATTGGGTGTGTGGAGGGGTGGGTCAGTGGGTGATTGGGGGTGTGGAGGGGTGGGTCAGTGGGTGATTGGGGGTGTGGAGGGGTGGGTCAGTGGGTGATTGGGGTGTGGAGAGGTGGGTCAGTGGGTGATTGGGGGTGTGGAGGGGTGGGTCAGTGGGTGATTGGGGGTGTGGAGGGGTGGGTCAGTGGGTGATTGGGGGTGTGGATCTGTGGATTAGTGTGTGATGGGGGTGTGGAGGGGTGGGTCAGTGGGTGATTGGGGGTGTGGAGGGGTTGGTCGGTGGGTGATTGGGGGTGTGGTGGGATGTGGTCAGTGGGTGATTGGGGGTGTGGAGGGGTGGGTCGGTGGGTGATTGGAGGTGTGGAGTGTTTAGTCGGTGGGTGATTGGGGGTGTGGTGGGGTGGGTCAGTGGGTGATTGGGGGTGTGGAGGGCTGGGTCGGTGGGTGATTGGGGGTGTGGAGGGGTGGGTCAGTGGGTGATTGGGGGTGTGGAGGGGTGGGTCAGTGGGTGATTGGGGATGTGTAGTGGTGGGTCAGTGGGTGATTGGGGGTGTGGAGGGGTGGGTCAGTGGGTGATTGGGGGTGTGGAGGGGTGGGTCAGTGGGTGATTTGGGGTGTGGATCGGTGGGTTAGTGTGTGATGGGTGTGTGGAGGGGTGGGTCAGTGGGTGATTGTGGGTGTGGAGGGGTGGGACGTTGGGTGATTGGGGTATGGAGGGGTGGGTCGGTGGGCCGTTGGGGGTGTGGAGGGGAGGGTCGGTGTGCGATTGGGGGTGTGGAGGGGTGGGTCAGTCGATTATTGGGGTTGTGGAGGCGTGGGTTAGTGTGTGTTTGGCGGTGTAGAGGGGTGGGTCAGTGGGTGATTGGGGGTGTGGAGGGGTGGGTCAGTGGGTGATTGGGGGTGTGGATCGGTGGTTTAGTGTGTGATGGGGGTGTGGAGGGGTGGGTCAGTGGGTGATTGGGGGTGTGAGGGGTGGGTCGGTGGGTGATTGGGGGTGTGGAGGGGTTGGTCGGTGGGTGATTGGGGGTTTGGTGGGGTGGGTCAGTGGGTGATTGGGGGTGTGGAGGGGTGGGTCAGTAGGTGACTGGGGGTGTGGAGGGGTGGGTCAGTGGAAAATTGGGGGTGTGGATGGGCATGTCAGTGGGTGATTGGGGGTGTGGAGGGGTGGGTCAGTGGGTGATTGGGGGTGTGGAGGGGTGGGTCGTTGGTTGATTGGGGGTGTGGAGGGGTGGGTCAGTGGGTGATTGGGGGTGTGGAGGGGTGGGTCAGTGGGTTATTGGGGGTGTGGAGGGGCAGGTCAGTGGGTGATTGGGGGTGTGGAGGGGTGGGTCAGTGGGTGATTGGGCGTGTGGAGGGGTAGGTCAGTGGGTGATTGGGGATGTGGAGCGGTGGGTTAGTGAGTGATTGGGGTTGTGGAGGGGTGGGTCAGTGGGTGATTGGGGATGTGGAGAGGTGGGTCAGTGGGTTATTGGGGGTGCAGAGGGGTGGGTCAGTGGGTGATGTGGGGTGTGGACAGGTGGGTCAGTGGGTGATTGGGGGTGTGGAGGGGTGGGTCACTGGACAATTGTGGGAGTGGAGGGTCAGGTCAGTGGGTGATTGGGGGTGTGGAGGGATGGGTCGTTGGGTGATTGTGGGTGTGGATGGGTGGGTCAGTGCGTGATTGGGGGTGTGGAGGGGTGGGTCAGTGGGTGATTGGGGGTGTGGAGGGGTGGGTCAGTGGGTGATTGGGGGTGTGGAGAGGTGGGTCAGTGGGTGATTGGGGGTGTGGAGGGGTGGGTCAGTGGGTGATTGGGCTTGTGGAGGGGTGGGTCAGTGGGTGATTGGGGGTGTGGATCTGTGGATTAGTGTGTGATGGGGGTGTGGAGGGGTGGGTCAGTGGGTGATTGGGGGGGTGGAGGGGTTGGTCGGTGGGTGATTGGGGGTGTGGTGGGGTGTGGTCAGTGGGTGATTGGGGGTGTGGAGGGGTGGGTCGGTGGGTGATTGGGGGTGTGGAGGGCTTAGTCGGTGGGTGATTGGGGGTGTGGTGGGGTGGGTCAGTGGGTGATTGGGGGTGTGGAGGGGTGGGTCAGTAGGTGACAGGGGGTGTGGAGGGGTGGGTCAGTGGAAAATTGGGGGTGTGGAGGGGCAGGTCAGTGGGTGATTGGGGGTGTGGAGGGGTGGGTCAGTGGGTGATTGGGGGTGTGGAGGGGTGGGTCGTTGGGTGATTGGGGGTGTGGAGGGGTGAGTCAGTGGGTGATTGGGGGTGTGGAGGGGTGGGTCAGGGGGTGATTGGGGGTGTGGAGGGGCAGGTCAGTGGGTGATTGGGGGTGTGGAGGGGTGGGTCAGTGGGTGATTGGGGGTGTGGAGGGGTGGGTCAGTGGGTGATTGGGGATGTGGAGCGGTGGGTCAGTGGGTGATTGGGGGTGTGGAGGGGTGGGTCAGTGGGTGATTGGGGATGTGGAGAGGTGGGTCAGTGGGTTATTGGGGGTGCAGAGGGGTGGGTCAGTGGGTGCTGTGGGGTGTGGAGAGGTGGGTCAGTGGGTGATTGGGGGTGTGGAGGGGTGGGTCAGTGGACAATTGGGGGTGTGGAGGGGCAGGTCAGTGGATGATTGGGGTTGTGGAGGGGTGGGTCGTTGGGTGCTTGGGGGTGTGGAGGGGTGGGTCAGTGGGTGATTGGGGGTGTGGAGGGGTGGGTCAGTGGGTGATTGGGGGTGTGGAGGGTCAGGTCAGTGGGTGATTGGGGGTGTGGAGGGGTGGGTCAGTGGGTGACTGGGGGAGTGGAGGGGTGGGTCAATGGGTGATTGGGGATGTGGAGGGGTGGGTCAGTGGGTGATTGGGGGTGTGGAGGGGTGGGTCAGTGGGTGATTGGGGATGTGGAGAGGTGGGTCAGTGGGTTATTGGGGGTGCAGAGGGGTGGGTCAGTGGGTGATGTGTGGTGTGCAGTGGTGGGTCAGTGGGTGATTGGGGGTGTGGAGGGGTGGGTCAGTGGGTGATTGGGGGTGTGGAGGGGTGGGTCAGTGGGTGATTTGGGGTGTGGATCGGTGGGTTAGTGTGTGATGGGGGTGTGGAGGGGTGGGTCAGTGGGTGATTGGGGGTGTGGAGGGGTGGGACATTGGGTGATTGGGGTATGGAGGGGTGGGTCGGTGGGCCGTTGGGGGTGTGGAGGGGAGGGTCGGTGTGTGATTGGGGGTGTGGAGGGGTGGGTCAGTCGATTATTGGGGGTGTGGAGGCGTGGGTTAGTGTGTGATTGGCGGTGTAGAGGGGTGGGTCAGTGGGTGATTGGGGGTGTGGAGGGGTGGGTCAGTGGGTGATTGGGGGTGTGGATCGGTGGTTTAGTGTGTGATGGGGGTGTGGAGGGGTGGGTCAGTGGGTGATTGGGGGTGTGAGGGGTGGGTCGGTGGGTGATTGGGGGTGTGGAGGGGTTGGTCGGTGGGTGATTGGGGGTTTGGAGGGGTGGGTCAGTGGGTGATTGGGGGTGTGGAGGGGTGGGTCAGTAGCTTACTGGGGGTGTGGAGGGGTGGGTCAGTGGAAAATTGGGGGTGTGGAGGGGCAGGTCAGTGGGTGATTGGGGGTGTGGTGGGGTGGGTCAGTGGGTGATTGGGGGTGTGGAGGGGAGGGTCAGTGGGTGATTGGGGGTGTGGAGGGGTGGGTCAGTGGGTGATTGGGGATGTGGAGAGGTGGGTCAGTGGGTTATTGGGGGTGCAGAGGGGTGGGTCAGTGGGTGCTGTGGGGTGTGGAGAGGTGGGTCAGTGGGTGATTGGGGGTGTGGAGGGGTGGGTCAGTGGACAATTGGGGGTGTGGAGGGGCAGGTCAGTGGATGATTGGGGTTGTGGAGGGGTGGGTCGTTGGGTGCTTGGGGGTGTGGAGGGGTGGGTCAGTGGGTGATTGGGGGTGTGGAGGGGTGGGTCAGTGGGTGATTGGGGGTGTGGAGGGTCAGGTCAGTGGGTGATTGGGGGTGTGGAGGGGTGGGTCAGTGGGTGACTGGGGGTGTGGAGGGGTGGGTCAGTGGGTGATTGGGGATGTGGAGGGGTGGGTCAGTGGGTGATTGGGGGTGTGGAGGGGTGGGTCAGTGGGTGATTGGGGATGTGGAGAGGTGGGTCAGTGGGTTATTGGGGGTGCAGAGGGGTGGGTCAGTGGGTGATGTGGGGTGTGTAGTGGTGGGTCAGTGGGTGATTGGGGGTGTGGAGGGGTGGGTCAGTGGGTGATTGGGGGTGTGGAGGGGTTCGTCAGTGGGTGATTTGGGGTGTGGATCGGTGGGTTAGTGTGTGATGGGGGTGTGGAGGGGTGGGTCAGTGGGTGATTGGGGGTGTGGAGGGGTGGGTCAGTGGGTGATTGGGGGTGTGGAGGGGTGGGTCAGTCGATTATTGGGGGTGTGGAGGCGTGGGTTAGTGTGTGATTGGCGGTGTAGAGGGGTGGGTCAGTGGGTGATTGGGGGTGTGGAGGGGTGGGTCAGTGGGTGATTGGGGGTGTGGATCGGTGGTTTAGTGTGTGATGGGGGTGTGGAGGGGTGGGTCAGTGGGTGATTGGGGGTGTGAGGGGTGGGTCGGTGGGTGATTGGGGGTGTGGAGGGGTTGGTCGGTGGGTGATTGGGGGTTTGGAGGGGTGGGTCAGTGGGTGATTGGGGGTGTGGAGGGGTGGGTCAGTAGGTGACTGGCGGTGTGGAGGGGTGGGTCAGTGGAAAATTGGGGGTGTCGAGGGGCAGGTCAGTGGGTGATTGGGGGTGTGGAGGGGCAGGTCAGTGGGTGATTGGGGGTGTGGAGGGGTGGGTCAGTGGGTGATTGGGGGTGTGGAGGGGTGGGTCGTTGGGTGATTGGGGGTGTGGAGGGGTGGGTCAGTGGGTGATTGGGGGTGTGGAGGGGTGGGTCAGTGGGTGAGTGGGGGTGTGGAGGGGCAGGTCAGTGGGTGATTGGGGGTGTGGAGGGGTGGGTCAGTGGGTGATTGGGGGTGTGGAGGGGTGGGTCAGTGGGTGATTGGGGATGTGGAGCGGTGGGTCAGTGGGTGATTGGGGGTGTGGAGGGGTGGGTCAGTGGGTGATTGGGGATGTGGAGAGGTGGGTCAGTGGGTTATTGGGGGTGCAGAGGGGTGTGTCAGTGGGTGATGTGGGGTGTGGGTCAGTGGGTGATTGGGGTTGTGGAGGGGTGGGTCAGTGGACAATTGGGGGTGTGGAGGGGCAGGTCAGTGGATGATTGGGGTTGTGGAGGGGTGGGTCGTTGGGTGCTTGGGGGTGTGGAGGGGTGGGTCAGTGGGTGATTGGGGGTGTGGAGGGTCAGGTCAGTGGGTGATTGGGGGTGTGGAGGGGTGGGTCAGTGGGTGATTGGGGGTGTGAGGGGTGGGTCGGTGGGTGATTGGGGGTGTGGAGGGGTTGGTCGGTGGGTGATTGGGGGTTTGGAGGGGTGGGTCAGTGGGTGATTGGGGGTGTGGAGGGGTGGGTCAGTAGGTGACTGGGGGTGTGGAGGGGTGGGTCAGTGGAAAATTGCGGGTGTGGAGGGGCAGGTCAGTGGGTGATTGGGGGTGTGGAGGGGTGGGTCAGTGGGTGATTGGGGGTGTGGAGGGGTGGGTCGTTGGGTGATTGGGGGTGTGGAGGGGTGGGTCAGTGGGTGATTGGGGGTGTGGAGGGGTGGGTCAGTGGGTTATTGGGGGTGTGGAGGGGCAGGTCAGTGGGTGATTGGGGGTGTGGAGGGGTGGGTCAGTGGGTGATTGGGGGTGTGGAGGGGTGGGTCAGTGGGTGATTGGGGATGTGGAGCGGTGGGTCAGTGGGTGATTCGGGGTGTGGAGGGGTGGGTCAGTGGGTGATTGAGGATGTGGAGAGGTGGGTCAGTGGGTTATTGGGGGTGCAGAGGGGTGGGTCAGTGGATGATGTGGGGTGTGGACAGGTGGGTCAGTGGGTGATTGGGGGTGTGGAGGGGTGGGTCACTGGACAATTGTGGGTGTGGAGGGGCAGGTCAGTGGGTGATTGGGGGTGTGGAGGGATGGGTCGTTGGGTGATTGGGGGTGTGGATGGGTGGGTCAGTGGGTGATTGGGGGTGTGGAGGGGTGGGTCAGTGGGTGATTGGGGGTGTGGAGGGGCAGGTCAGTGGGTGATTGGGGGTGTGGAGGGGTGGGTCAGTGGGTGATTGGGGGTGTGGATGGGTGGGTCAGTGGGTGATTGGGGATGTGGAGGGGTGTGTCAGTGGGTGATTGGGGGTGTGGAGGGGTGGGTCAGTGGGTGATTGGGGATGTGGAGAGGTGGGTCAGTGGGTTATTGGGGGTGCAGAGGGGTGGGTCAGTGGGTGATGTGCGGTGTGGAGAGGTGGGTCAGTGGGTGATTGGGGGTGTGGAGGGGTGGGTCAGTGGGTGATTGGGGGTGTGGAGGGGTGGTTCAGTGGGTGATTGGGATGTGGAGAGGTGGGTCAGTGGGTGATTGAGGGTGTGGAGGGGAGGATTATTGTGTGATGGGGGTGTGGAGGGGTGGGTCAGTGGGTGATTTGGGGTGTGGAGGGGTTGGTCGGTGGGTGATTGGGGGTGTGGAGGGGTGGGTCAGTGGGTGATTGGGGTTGTGGAGGGGTGGGTCAGTAGGTGACTGGGGGTGTGGAGGGGTGGGTCAGTGGGTGATTGGGGGTGTGGAGGGGTGGGTCAGTGGGTGACTGGGGGTGTGGATGGGTGGGTCAGTGGGTGATTGGGGGTGTGGTTCGGTGGGTTATTGTGTGATGGGGGTGTGGAGGGGTGGGTCAGTGGGTGATTGGGGGTGTGGAGGGGTGGGTCAGTGGGTGATTGGGGGTGTGGTTCGGTGGGTTAGTGTGTGATGGGGGTGTTGGGGGGTGGGTCAGTGGGTGATTGGGGGTGTGGACGGGTGGGTCGGTGTGTGATTGGGGGTGTGGAGGGGTGGGTCAATGGGTGATTGGGGGTGTGGATCGGTGGGTTAGTGTGTGATGGGGGTGTGGAGGTGTGGGTCAGTGGGTGATTGGGGGTGTGGAGGGGTGGGTCGGTGAGTGATTGGGGGTGTGGAGTGGTTGGTCGGTGGGTGATTGGGGGTGTGGAGGGGTGGGTCAGTGGGTGATTGGGGGTGTGGAGGGGTGGGTCAGTAGGTGACTGGGGGTGTGGAGGGGTGGGTCAGTGGAAAATTAGGGGTGTGGAGGAGCATGTCAGTGGGTGATTGGGGGTGTGGAGGGGTGGGTCAGTGGGTGATTGGGGGTGTGGAGGGGTGGGTCTTTGGGTGATTGGGGGTGTGGAGGGGTATGTCAGTGGGTGATTGGGGGTGTGGAGGGGTGAGTCAGTGGGTGATTGGGGATGTGGAGGGGTGGGTCAGTGGGTTATTGGGGGTGCAGAGGAGTGGGTCAGTGGGTGATGTGGGGTGTGGAGAGGTGGGTCAGTGGGTGATTGGGGGTGTGGAGGGGTGGGTCAGTGGGTGATTGGGGGTGTGGATCGGTGGGTTAGTGTGTGATGGGGGTGTGGAGGGGTGTGTCAGTGGGTGATTGGGGGTGTGGAGGGGTGAGTCAGTGGGTGATTGGGGGTGTGGAGGGGTGTGTCAGTGGGTGATTGGGGGTGTGGAGGGGTGGGTCAGTGGGTGATTGGGGGTGTGGAGGGGTGGGTCAGTGGGTGATTGGGGGTGTGGAGGGGTGGGTCAGTGGGTGATTGGGGTGTGGACAGGTGGGTCAGTGGGTGATTGGGGGTGTGGAGGGTTGGGTCAGTGGGTGATTGGGGTTGTGGAGGGGTGGGTCAGTGGGTGATTGGGGGTGTGGATCTGTGGATTAGTGTGTGATGGGGGTGTGGAGGGGTGGGTCAGTGGGTGATTGGGGGTGTGGAGGGGTTGGTCGGTGGGTGATTGGGGGTGTGGTGTGGTGTGGTCAGTGGGTGATTGGGGGTGTGGAGGGGTGGGTCAGTAGGTGACTGGGGGTGTGGAGGGGTGGGTCAGTGGACAATTGGGGGTGTGGAGGGGCAGGTCAGTGGGTGATTGGGGGTGTGGTAGGGTGGGTCAGTGGGTGATTGGGGGTGTGGAGGGGTGGGTCAGTGGGTGATTGGGGGTGTGGAGGGGTGGGTCAGTGGGTGATTGGGGGTGTGGAGGGGTGGGTCAGTGGGTGATTGGGGGTGTGGATCGGTGGGTTAGTGTGTGATGGGGGTGTGGAGGGGTGGGTCAGTGGGTGATTGGGGGTGTGGAGGGGTGGGTCAGTGGGTGATTTGGGGTGTGGAGGGGTGGGTCGGTGGGTGATCGGGGGTGTGGATGTGTGTGTCAGTGGGTGATTGGGGGGTGTGGAGGGGTGGGTCAATGGGTGATTGGTGGTGTGGAGGGGTGTGTCAGTGGGTGGAAGTGTTTGATCAGCCTCACTGCTTCGGGGAAAGTCGCTGTTTTTGAGTCTGGTGGTCCTGGATGCTATGTAGCCTCCTCCCTGATGGAAGTGGGACCAACAGTCTGTGGGGCAACCAGGAGCTCCCTCAACAAACCCAATGGAAACAGTAATTGCATTCTCTGCAGGGCATCGTCACCCAGTTTATATTCACCTCTCCATACGTACAAGCTCCCAAAATACCAATAAATTCCCAAACAAGTACACACATTCGTTCTCATGCACTTTGGTAGAAGAAGTAAGGAACAGACTATTTTATGAATGAGGAGCTAATTCAGGAATCAGAGGTGTGAAGGGACTTGGGAGCTTCAGGACCCGTACCACTCGGTTCAGGGACAGTTATTACTCTTCTGCCATCAGGGATGAGGTACAGGAGCCTGAAGACACAGACTCAACGATTCAGGAACAGCTCCTTCCTCTCTGCCATCAGGCAGGAGGTACAGGAGCCTGAAGACACACACTCAACGATTCAGGAACAGCTTCTTCCCCTCTGCCATCAGGGAGGAGGTACAGGAGCCTGAAGACACACACTCAACGATTCAGGAACAGCTTCTTCCCCTCTGCCATCTGATTTCTAAATGGACAATGAACCTGTGAACACTACCTCACTTTTTTCCCTCTCTTTTTGCACTTCCTGTTTAATTTAACCTTTGTTTTGATATATAATGGTTCGGCACCAACCAGGTGGGCCGAGGGGCCTGTTTTTTGAGCTGTACTTTTTCTATGATGCTATTTTATGTATAAAAGATCTCAGTATAATCGACAGATTTTACTATTATGAATTGCAATGCACTGCTGCCGCAAAACAACAGGTTTCACAAGCTGACACGGGGAAATCTGCAGATGCTGGAATTCCAAGCAGCACACATCAAAGTCGCTGCCTGGCCTGCTGCGTTCGCCAGGTCTCACAACCCCTGCCGGTGAGATTGAGCCCGATTCTGGTCCTGAGAATGCCTGCAAGTCAATGGATCCCGGGGGTTGTAGCTGGTGGCTTTGCTGGCAACTGCGAGCTTGGGCGTGGTCCGGGACTTTGTCAAAACTTCCTGAACTCAGCCCCGCGGAGTCTGACGCGCTGTCTGATCACAGGACGCAGGCAGTCAGAGCAAAGGAGGGGATCAAAAGGTTAGACTCGCTGCTCGGGCCGTGTCAAAGAAATGTCAAGTTTTCCACAAAGTGAGCGAGCTGCTGTTTTTGTGGGCAGGGTTGACGCAACGGCTTCCGGGCTGCATTCCTAACCTCTGCTGACAATGGCTTTGTTTTGCTTGCTCTCTCTTGTCTGTGGAGCGGAGGTGCAGACGCACGGGTCTCACCTGTCGGGGCCGGAGAACGGCGCAGCCCCCCTGTCTTTGACTGGGGTTCGGAGTGGGGAGGGGGGGGGGTTACTCCGCCACAGGGCCAGGAGACGGAGCCGAGAGCAGCTCCCTCCCCGTTCCGCACCCGCCCCACCTTTCATTTCCCTTTTCTGCGTGTGTTTACCCAGCTTGTGGTCGCCGAAAAAATATCAATAAGGTTGAAAGAGTACAGAGAAGATTTCCGGGGCTGGAAGAACTCGGCGGGTCGGGCAGCGTCTGTGGAGAGGGGAATAAACTGCCGACGTTTCGGGCGGAGACCCTTCATCAGGACTGGAAAGGAAACGGGCTGGGGGGGGAGGGTAAGAGGTCCGAATAAGAAGGTGGGGAGAGGGGAGGGGGAGGAGGACAAGGTGACAGGTGAGACCAGGTGAGGGGCAAGGTGGGTGGGTGGGAAAGGGGAAGGAGGACAAGGTGACAGGTGAGACCAGGTGAGGGGTAAGGTGGGTGGGTGGGGGGAGGGGAGGAGGACACGTTGACGGGTGACAGGTGAGGGGGAAGGTAGGTGGGTGAGGGAGGGGGAGGAGGACAAGATGACAGGTGACAGGTGAGACCAGGTGAGGGGCAAGGTGGGTGAGTGGGGGAGGGGAGGAGAACAAGATGACAGGTGACAGGTGAGACCAGGTGAGGGGCAAGGTGGGTGGCTGGGGGAGGGGGAGGAGGACAAGCTGACAGGTGAGAACAGATTGGTGAGGGAGGAAGATGAAGTAAGAAGCTGGGAGGTGATGGGTGGAAAAGGTAAAGGGCTGAAGAAGAAGGAATCTGATTGGAGAAGAGAATGGACTGAGGGGGGGGGAAGGGGAAGAGGAGGGGCACCGGGGGGAGGTGGGGGGCAAGGAAGGGGTGAGAGAGGACCCAGAATGTGCAGTGGGAAAGAGAGGAGCCGGGGGGGGGGGGGGTGAGAAATTACCTGGAAGTTGGAGATATCAAAGTTGAAGGGTCTTTGCCCTGACAGGTCGACTGTTTATTCCCCCTTCCGCAGATGCTGCCTGACCTGCTGAGGTCCTCCAGCACTTGGCGTGGGTTTCCCCGGATTCCCAGGGCGTAGGCCAGGTCTCACTTGGAGCACTGTGAGCAGTTTTAGGACACTTAACGAAGGGGAGGGCTCAGAGGAGGTCCACGGGTACAATTCCGGGATTGAAAGGAGCTTCTCGCATGGCTGTGTGCCTGTATCCGCTGGAGCTGAGTTATGAAGGGACCCATCGAATATTGAAAAGCCAAGAAAATCCGGGTCAATACTAATCTGATTGGGGCTGTTGCCCTGTGTAGCGGGCTCCCCCGCTCCACGCAGCTGATGGACCCAAAGGAACGGCAGAGACAGATACAGTTTGGCACCAGGAGTTGCCGGTCAGCATTGAACTCAACGTAGGGACTCCAGCTCCAGATTTTCCCCCTCGGGATTTTACTCCCGAGGTCTTCCCCGTGAGTGGGTCTAGCCGCAAGGCAGCGGGAGGTTTGAGATCAGAGTTTTCCTTCTCCCAGATGATCTGTCAACCGCGGCTGACGAGCCCCGTCTGCCGGAGCGACTTGTTTTAACGCGCCAGTGAGCCACCTTTGCCCCTTCTCCTGCCAGTAGACACGGTTCCACTGGGTTTAGTAGCTAAAACACACGTGAAGGCCAGGAGCTGGACTTGGTTGTCAGAGGCTGTTTGAGACGCACGCCGTTGGGAACGTATAATCGATAATGGGAGCTTGTCCCCACTCCCACCCCCGGCTCTGACAACCTGAAGGAACCAAGGTACCGGTGACCCCTGTTTCCATCCAGGGGGTCAGTGTGGACATGGTGGAGGATTACAAATACCTGGGGATACAAATTGACAATAAACTGGACTGGTCAAAGAACACTGGGGCTGTCTACAAGAAGGGTCAGAGCCGTGTCTATTTCCTGAGGAGACTGAGGTCCTTTAACATCTGCCAGACGATGCTGAGGATGTTCTACGAGTCTGTGGTGGCCAGTGCGATCACGTTTGCTGTTGTGTGCTGGGGCAGCAGACTGAGGGTAGCAGACACTAACAGAATCAACAAACTCATTCGTAAGGCCAGTGATGTTGGGGGGATGGAACTGGACTCTCTGACGGTGGTGTCTGAAAAGAGGATGCTGTCCAAGTTGCATGCCATCTTGGACAATGTCTCCCGTCCACTACATAATGTACTGGGTGGGCACAGGAGTACATTCAGCCAGAGACTCATTCCACCGAGATGCAACACAGAGCGTCATAGGAAGTCATTCCTGCTTGTGGCCATCAAACTTTACAACTCCTCCCTTGGAGGGTCAGACACCCTGAGCCAATAGGCTGGTCCTGGACTTATTCCCTGGCATAATTTACATATTACCATTTAACTATTTATGGTTTTATTACTATTTAATTATTCATGGTGCAACTGTAACGAAAACCAATTTCCCCCGGGATCAATAAAGTATGACTATGACTTACGAAACTCCATGTAAACAGTCACTCCTGCTGAGATTTCAGGGACATTTTTCACTTCCTTTTCAATGATTTGGTCAAATAGGATCTGCCTGTCCTCCATCAAATCATTGTTTTCTGTTTCCCTTCTCTGCGTCTGTCTGCTTCCAGCTATCGCTCAGCTGCCATGGTCTCCCAGCTCCCCTGCGGGGCTCTCCCTTCCGCCGCCGACCCTCAGAGCTCACAAGACAAAGGAGCAGAATTGGGTCCTTCCATCATGGCTGATTTACTTTGCCTCTCACTCTCTCTGTCCTGCCTTCTCCCCACAACTTCTGATTAGCCCTTAATCATTTGGAGTCGAAGACTTGGAATACAGGGTTGGCCGCTGGTGACCAGTGGTGTTCTGTGGGAGTTGGTGTTGGGACTGATTTTCATTGAAACCTTTGGAATGTTACACAGCCTCGAGAGAGTGGATGTGGAGAGGATGTTTCCTATAGTGGGGGAGTCTAGGACCAGAGGACACAGATAGAGTGGATGTGGAGAGGATGTTTCCTATAGTGGGGGAGTCTAGGACCAGAGGACACAGATAGAGTGGATGTGGAGAGGATGTTTCCTATAGTGGGGAGTCTAGGACCAGAGGGCACAGATAGAGTGGATGTGGAGAAGATGTTTCCTATAGTGAGGGAATCTGGGAACAGAGGACACAGATAGAGTGGATGTGGAGAGGATGTTTCCTATAGTGAGGGAGTCTAGGACCAGAGGGCACAGATAAAGTGGATGTGGAGAGGATGTTTCCTATAGTGGGGGAGTCTAGGACCAGAGGACACAGAGAGAGTGGATGTGGAGAGGATGTTTCCTATAGTGAGGGAGTCTAGGACCAGAGGGCACAGATAGAGTGGATGTGGAGAGGATGTTTCCTATAGTGGAGGAGTCAGGGACCAGAGGACACAGATAGAGTGGATGTGGAGAGGATGTTTCCTATAGTGGGGGGAGTCTAGGACCAGAGGACACAGATAGAGTGGATGTGGAGAGGATGTTTCCTATAGTGAGAGAGTCTAGGACCAGAGGACACAGATAGAGTGGATGTGGAGAGGATGTTTCCTATAGTGGGGAGTCTAGGACCAGAGGACACAGATAGAGTGGATGTGGAGAGGATGTTTCCTATACTGGGGGAGTCTAGGAACAGAGGACACAGATAGAGTGGATGTGGAGAGGATGTTTCCTATAGTGAGGGAGTCTAGGACCAGAGGACACAGATAGAGTGGATGTGGAGATGATGTTTCCTATAGTGGGGGAGTCTAGGATCAGAGGACACAGATAGAGTGGATGTGGAGAGGATGTTTCCTATAGAGGAGGAGTCAGGGACCAGAGGACACAGATAGAGTGGATGTGGAGAGGATGTTTCCTATAGTGGGGGGAGTCTAGGACCACAGGACACAGATAGAGTGGATGTGGAGAGGAATTTCTTTAGCCAGAGGGTTGTGAATCTGTGGGATTCGCTGCTACAGGTGGCTGTGGAGGCCAAGATCTCAGACTGAAATGCCGCCTGACCTGCTGAGTTTGTGTGTGTGTGTGTGTGTGTGTGTGTGTGTGTGTGTGTGTGTGTGCGCGTCTGCGTGTGTGTGTGTGTGTTCTCTGTGTGTGTGTGTGTGTGTGTGTGCGCGCGTCTGCGTGTGTGTGTGTGTGTGTGTGTGTGTGTATGTGTCTGTATGTCTGTGTGTGTATGTGTGTGTGTGTGTGTATGTGTCTGTATGTCTGCGTGTGTGTGTGTGTGTATGTGTCTGTATGTCTGTGTGTATGTGTGTGTGTGTGTGTGGTGTGTCTGTGTCTGTGTGTGTGTGTGTGGGTGTGTGTGTGTGTGTTTGTGTGTGTATGTGTGTGTTTGTGTATGTGTCTGTATGTCTGCCTGTGTGTGTGTGTGTGTGTGTGTGTGTGTGTTTATGTGTGTGTCTGTCCCTGTGTCTGTGTGTGTATGGTTGTAATTTCAGCTGGGCTGTCTGTTTCGGGTGTGTGTGTGTGTGTCTGTGTGTGTGTGTGTGTGTGTGTGTGTGTGTGTGTGTGTGTGTGTGTCTGTGTCTGTGTGTGTGTGCATGTGAGTATGTGTCTATGTGTGTGACTGCGTGTTTTGCATTTGCGGACTCTTCCATCTGTGGCCGGGCTGTTTCGGGTTAATTGCTGACATTCCAACTTCTTGTTAAAAATTACAAAATGAAAGGTGCGGGCTTTGCATTCACTCGAAAAGCTGATGACTGGTGAGAAGGAGCCGTTTGGGAGAGATCCTATCTCACGAGTCTGTTATTGGAGGAGATAACTCAGAACACCAAGAGAGACATTGTGCGGTAGCTGTGGTTTAATACGACATCGAGCACCACAGCATTGTACACCTTCAAGATCAATCTAACCTTTTCCTCACACGTACCCATCTATTCTTCTATCATCAACGTGCCATCTGAGTCTCCAAAATATCCCGAAACTGTCTGCCTCCACCACCATCTTCTCACTACTCTCTGTGTAAAGAACTTGTTAAGTCGAGTCTGACTCTTTTTGACCAGGGTTCACAGAATTTTTCATCGCAAGTAGGTCGCCACGCTTTTCTTCCGTGCAGATACTGCTGCTGCCCAGCTTGGGACCCCGCTGGATTTGAACTCAGGACCCTCTGACTCGAAGTCAAGTGCTGACGCCATTATACCACCAGCCGGCCCTCCCCTGCACTCTCATCTGATCTTCTTAAAGTTACACCTCCCTCATAGCAGCCATCTCCGCCCTGAGAAATAGTCTCTGGCAGTCCACTCGATCGGTGCCTCTTTTCATCTCCTACCACTCTGTCCAGTCTTTTCTCACCCTCCTTCGCTCCAAAGAGAAAAGCCCGAGCTCACTCAACCTCTCCACATGGGACGTGCTCTGCAATTCAAGCAGCATCCTGGTGAATCTCCTCTGCACCCTCTCTAATCCAGGCAGCATCCTGGTGAATCTCCTCTGCATCCTCTCTAATCCAGGCAGTATCCTGGTGAATCTCCTCTGCACCCTCTCTAATCCAGGCAGCATCCTGGTGAATCTCCTCTGCACCCTCCCTAATCCAGGCAGCATCCTGGTGAATCTCCTCTGCACCCTCTCTAATCCAGGCAGCATCCTGGTGAATCTCCTGTGCACCCTCTCTAATCCAGGCAGCATCCTGGCGAATCTCCTCTGCACCTTCTCTAATCCAGGCAAAGCCCTGGTGAATCTGCTCTGCAGCCTCTCTAAAGCTTCCACATGCTTCCTATAATAAGGTGACCAGAAATGAACATGTGTGCTCTAACCAGGGTTTTATAAAACTGCAGCATTACCTCATGGCTGTTGAACTCAGTACCTTAACCAATGTAGGCCCACACACCATACAACTTCTTAATGTGGTTTAGATTGACCTTACAAACACAGAAAGTCTCACACCTGACTTCTGTTCCCAACTTCCCAAATGGTTTACCTCCTCCTTGTGAACTTCCACCAACTTTCTTTGTTGCATCAGCAATATTACACGTAAGACCATAAGACATGAGAGCCAAGTTAGACCATTTAGCGCATCAAGTCTGTTCTGCCATTTCATCATGGCTGATCCATTTTCCCTCTCAGCCCCAATCTCCTGCCTTCTCCCCGTGTCCCTTCTGGCCCTGACCAATCAAGAATCTATCAACCTCTGCCTTAAACATAATGCCGTGGCAACAAGTTGCACAGATTCAACAGTCTCTGGCTGAAGAAATTCTTCCTCATCTCCATCCCAAACGGACGTCCCTCTATTCTGGGGCTGTGTCCTCTGGTCCTAGACCCTCCCACTACAGGAAACATCCTCTCCACATCCACTCTACCTGTATCGTCTGGTCCTAGACTCCCCCACTACAGGAAACATCCTCTCCACATGCACTCTATCTGTGCCCTCTGGTCCTAGACTCTCCCACTGTAGGAAACATCCTCTCCACATCCACTCTACCTGTATCGTCTGGTCCTAGACTCCCCCCACTGTAGGAAACATCCTCTCCACATCCACTCTATCTGTGTCCTCTGGTCCTAGACTCCCCCACTATAGGAAACATCCTCTCCACATCCACTCTATCTGTGTCCTCTGGTCCTAGACTCCCCCACTATAGGAAACATCCTCTCCACAACCACTCTATCTGTGTCCTCTGGTCATAGACTCCCCCACTATAAGAAACATCCTCTCCACATCCACACTATCTGTGTCCTCTGGTCCTAGACTCCCCCACTATAGGACACATCCTCTCCACATCCACTCTATCTGTGTCCTCTGGTCCTAGACTCCCCCACTACAGGAAAAGTCCTCTCCACATCCACTCTATCTGTGTCCTCTGGTCCTAGACTCCCCCACTACAGGAAACATCCTCTCCACATCCACTCTATCTGTGTCCTCTGATCCTAGACTCCCACACTATAGGAAACATCCTCTCCACATCCACTCTATCTGTGTCCTCTGGTCCCAGACTCCCCCACTATAGGAATCATCCTCTCCACATCCACTCTATCTGTGCCCTCTGGTCCCAGACTCCCCCACTATAGGAAACATCCTCTCCACATCCACTCTATCTGTGTCCTCTGGTCCTAGACTCCCCCACTATAGGAAACATCCTCTCCACATCCACTCTATCTGTGTCCTCTGCTCCCAGACTCCCCCACTATAGGAATCATCCTCTCCACATCCACTCTCTCTGGGCCTTTCAATGTTTAATGAGATCCTCCCTCATTCTTCTAAACTCCAGCGAGCACAGGCCCCCGAGCCATCAAACGCCCCTCATACATTAACCCTTTCATTCCTGGAATCATTCTCGTGAACCTGTTTGGATTCTCTCCAATGCCAACACATCGCTTCTTAGATAAGGGGCTGAAAACTGCTCGCAATGCTCCCAAGTGCGCTCTGACCAACGTCAACGTTACAGATTTGCTTTCACATTTGTTTGCTCATTATGTGCCATGTCGTATGACGTGGGTGATCGTGGTCTTTCCGTGACCATGATTGCCCTTGGGAAATTTTTCTACAGAAGTGGTTTGCCATCAGCTTCTTCTGGGCAGTGACTTTCCAAGACGGGTGACCCCCACCCCCCTCCAGCCATTATGAATGCTTCTCCCTACACATGACCCTGATTGTAGGAGAGGGGGGTTAAGCAGGTGCTACACATTGCTCAGGGGTGACCTGCGGGCTAGCGGAGGGAAGGAGCGCCTCACACCTCCTCTGGCGGAGACGTGGTGCCTCCACCCCAGCAACCTTTCACAGCCTCGCCCTCTAGAAATGAAAGCTCACCTTGCCTTTGCCTTCCTGAAACCGCAGGTGCTGTGAGATGAAGTCTTCTGCAGCAGCAGGTTGCCATGCGAGGCGCAAGATGGGCTGCAGAACAATCCGGTGCAGTGCACAGGGCGAGTGATGAAGCTGTGTTCCAGGGGTTCACAGGCATTCAGAAATCTGATGGCGGAGGGGAGGAAGCTCGTCCGGTAACATCAAACATAGAACCCGGCACCTGGGGCAGTACAGCGCGTTACAGACCATTCAGCCCCGCAGTATCGTGCCGGCCCTTAACTTCCATTTTCCTATCATCCACATGCCTACCCAAGAGTCCCTTAAAGGTCTGAAGAGTATTGATAATGGCTGGGGGGGGGAGGGGGGGGGATCACCCGTCTTGTAAAGTCACTGCCCAGAAGAATGCGATGGCAAAACACTTCTGTAGGAAAACTTGCCAAGAACAATCATGGCCGCGGAAAGACCGCGATTGCCCATGTCACATGACATGGCGCAGAATGATGATGTCATACCACATGGTGCATAATGGTGATGCTGGCCTTAAAGTTATGCTCCCTTGCATTTGCCGTGTCGAGTGTGTGGCTACAGCCTCCTGTTTTGGGTGGTGAAGGTCTATAATGATGGAACCACCTTTTGAAGACGGTCCTCCATGCTGGCGAGGGTCGTGCTGGTGATGGAGCTGGCTGGGTCTGCGGTCGAAGAAATGCGCCCCCTCCCGCCCCCACGGGCGCCCGCTCCCCAACCCCGGCCAGGTCAGATACGACCTAAAGCCTGCTGAGCAATCTTCCACCAGATCTTTAAGCGCATTCAGAAAGGTCGCAGTCTCTGTTTCAAACTTCCACATCCTCTGCCCGTGCATGCAACGTGTGAATCTACGTGGCCAAGCACAAAGTTCAAAATTCCAATTTTGATGTGAGTTTATTACCAAATTGCGAATACAGTAGGCAACCTTAGGTTTTGTTTTCCTACACACAGCCACAGAACAAAGATCCTGTTGATAGAACACACCCACACAGCGAGACCATCAGATGTGTGGGAAGAACAAATCAACAACAGCGAGATGTGAACAAGCAGCGCGCACCAGGCATTAAACATCAAACCGTGCAGTCCTCAGAAGTGAGGGTGCAGCCGTGAGCTGCCAAGGTCAGGAAGACCAGGACAGGGGCCGATGGCCGTGGCCGTAACCGGTGGCTCGGTCAGTCCAGCACTGCGCCAACGGCTGCAGACCACGACCAACTCCAAAGCCATCCTTAAACTGATGGACAAAACACCGCTGCCGTTGGCAGGAGGCGTACAGGAGGGGGCTGGATCTGCTGGTTGGGTGGTGCGGCAACGTCAACCTCGCACACGGCGTCAGTGAGGCCAACGGATGGATGGCGGACTTCAGGGAAGGGGAGGACGAGGGGAACGCAGGTCAGTCCTCATCCAGGGACCAGCGGTGGGATGGGGTGAGCAGCTTCACGTTCCTCGGGTTGTCAACGTCTCTGAGGTTCTGCCTTGGGCCCGACATGCTGGTGCAATCACAAGGAAGGCACGGCAGCAGCTCGACCTCATCAGGAGCCGGAGGAGACCTGGGACGTCACCAAGGACTCTCGCGTGTTCTACAGGATGTCCGTGAAGAGCAGGACTGGCATGGAGGCGCCACGGCGCAGGATCAGAAAAGAGCTGCGGGGGGTTGAAACTCGGCCAGAACCATCGGGGGCAACGGCTTCCCCAGCCTGGGGAACATCTTCGACAGGCGATGCCTCAAAACGGTGGCATCCAGCTCTAAGAAATCGCATCACCAAAGCCAAGAGTCAAAGTCAAAGTATTATCAAGGTACACGTACAGTATTGAATTCGATTCGAGTTCAAACATACACGAGTACTCATGGACACAGTGCTCACAGGGCAGCGTAACTCCGGGGCCGAGGTACAAAAACACTACACCAGCAGTCACACACGACACACGACAGCAAGCATACGTAAGGTATTAGTAAGATCCAGCCACAAAACGACAGGTCCCGGGCCCTGGGTCCACGCATGCCGTAGAAATCTGCAGTCAGCTCACAATCAGCTTGTCTTCTGCAGAGCGAACACTGGGGGGCAGCACCGATTCCAGCCCGGACACCATGCCACACCGTTTCCCCCCCCCGCCACCCCATCGTCTTACCACAGACAACCTCAGGATTCATTTTCTTGCGGGCATTTCCAGGAAAATAAAAAAAATACAATAGAATTTATGACATGCCCTCTTCCCATTGCCACCTTCAGGGAGGAGGTACAGGAGCCTGAAGACACACACTCAGCGATTCAGGAACAGCTCCTTCCCCTCTGCCATCAGGGAGGAGGTACAGGAGCCCGAAGACACACACTCAACGATTCAGGAACAGCTTCTTCCCCTCTGCCATCGGGGGGAGGTACAGGAGCCTGAAGACACACACTCAGCGATTCAGGAACAGCTCCTTCCCCTCTGCCATCAGGGAGGAGGTACAGGAGCCCGAAGACACACACTCAGCGATTCAGGAACAGCTTCTTCCCCTCTGCCATCAGGGAGGAGGTACAGGAGCCCGAAGACACACACTCAACGATTCAGGAACAGCTTCTTCCCCTCTGCCATCAGGGAGGAGGTACAGGAGCCTGAATTCACACACTCGACGATTCAGGAACAGCGTCTTCCCTTCTGTCATCAGTTTTCTGAATACTACCTTAATATTTGCCTTCCTTGCACAAATCATTTATTTTAGAATTTATGATAAATTTATATCTTTGCTTTGTACAAATTTCACATGCATACAGCAGTGGACACTGGACAACAAAAGTTTTGCTTCCTGAGTACTTTTAGATGTATCTTACGGATTTCAGGCTGCTGATCATGAAGATCACAATGAAATTTCCCTATCACGCCCTTTTTAAAAAATAATCACCTACAGTGGTGCTAGAGGGTTTGTGAACCCTGTAGAATTTTCTCTATTTCTGGATAAATATGACCTAAAATGTGATCAGATCTTCACACAAGTCCTGAAACTGGATAAAGAGAACCCAATTAATTAAATAACACCAAGAAAAACATTATACATTGCTCATTTGTTGATCAAGAAAAATGATCCAATATTACATATATTTGTTTGAAAAAGTTTTGCTTTCAGTAACCGGTGCGAACCCAGTAACCGGTGCGAACCCCCCCCCCCCCCCCCCCCCGCTGTACAGCAATAATTTCAACCAAACATTTCCAGTAACTGTTGATCAGTCTTGAAGGAATCTTTGACTGTTCCTCCAGACAAAACTCGTTCAGTTCATCAGTAAAAGTAAACTAAAGGCATCCGTTAGTCTTCACTCTCCAGGGCGCAGGCCTGGGCAAGGTTGTATGGAAGACCGGCAGTTGCCCATGCTGCAAGTCTCCCCTCTCCACGACACCGATGTTGTCCAAGGGAAGGGCACTAGGACCCATACAGCTTGGCACCAGTGTCGTCGCAGTGCAATGTGTGGTTAAGTGCCTTGCTCAAAGGACACAACATGTTCCATTAGCTGAGGCTCGAACTAGCGACCTTCAGATCACTAGACCGACGTCTTAACCACTTGGCCATGCGCCGATACTGTAAGGTCAATGAGAGATGAGGGAGCAGGTTACCAGGTTGGGACCCGGCTGGGTTTGAACTCAGGACTTTCTGCCTTGAAGTCCAGTGCTGATGCCACTACACCCCCGGCCGACCTCCTGTTTTTTGTCCCGCACTACTTTATTGCAGTTTATAGTTTTCTCTAAGTTTCAAGTCTAATTGTCATTCAACGACACAGCCAAATGAAACAGCGTTACTCCAGGGCCACATTGCAAAGCACACAGCACCAACAGTCACACACGCACAGCACAAGGCAGTTATAAGATAAAGCACAGGCACGCTCAGGAAATGTGGAGTCCAAGTCCCCAATTCCACGGATGTTGCGGCAGATTATGTATTGCATTGAACTGCTGCTGCTAAGTTAACAAATTTCACGTCACATGCCGGTGATAGTAAACCTGATTCTGATTCTGATCCGTTCTCACTGCTGCCATCAGGAAGGAGATTTTATAGGCATCCTTTAGTCTCATGAGACCATGGATTTGTTCCTTGGAAGGTTTCCAGGGCGCAGGCCTGGGCGAGGTTGTATGGAAGACTGGCAGTTGCCCATGCTGCAAGTCTCCCCTCTCCACGACACCGATGTTGTCCAAGGGAAGGGCACGAGGACCCATACAGCTTGGCACCGGTGTCGTCACAGAGCAATGTGTGGTTAAGTGCCTTGCTCACGGACACAACACGCTCCCTCGGCCGGGGCTCGAACTCACGACCTTCAGATCACTAGTCCAATGCCTTAACCACTTGGCCGCGTTCATCAGTATTTCTGGGATACCTTGCGTGAACAGTTCTCTTCAGGTCCTGCCACGGCATCTCAAATGGATAAAGGTCTGGACTCTGACTTGGCACAAATATTCTTCTTTTTAAGCCATTCTGTTGTTGACTTACTCTTGTGTTTCGGATCATTGTCTTGTCGCATCGTCCAACTTCTATTAAGCTTCAAATGCTGGACGGCTACCCTGACATTTCTCCTGTAAAATGTCTTGATATAACTTTTAATTTACGGTTTCCTCAGTGACTGCAAGCAGCAAACCCGCTTCAAAACAAGATGCTTATCCAACCAGGTGAGGTTTCTGTGTGTGGTGTCCTTCTTCCTCCGAACATAGTGTTCTTTTTTTTGTATTTCTGCCAAAAAGTTCAACTCTGTCCACAGAACATTGTACCGGAGGCATTATAGAACATTCAAGGTGTTTCTTTCACAAATTTGAGATGTACAGCAATGTATTTTTGCTTTTGGAGGGCAGTGGTTTCCTCCGTGGTGTCCTTCCAAGAACATCATTCTCGTTCAGTGTTTTTCTTATAGTGGACTCATGAACAGAGACTTTAGCAAGTTCAAGAGATTTCTGCAGGTCTATTGCTGTTACCCTTGGGTTCTTTTTCATCTCCTTCATTATTGCACATTGGGCCCTTGGTGTGATCTTTGCAGGACGCCCACTCCTGGGGAGAGTAGCAACAGTTCTCTTACTGTGGACTGATGAACACTCAGGTCTTCAGAAATGCTTTTGTGGCCTTTTCCGGCTTCATGCATCTCTACAATTCCTCTTCTTCTAAGGTTCTCTGAAAGTTGTTTTGATCGAGAAATGGTGCACATTAACAGATCTCTCTTGAGAAACGCAGGCTCTGTCAGCAGCCTCACTTTGTGTGTCTTTTTATAGGGCTGGGCAGCTCTCCAACCCTCCCCTCCAATTTCATCACATTAACTGGAACACCTGACTCCAAATTGCTTTTGTAGAAGGCATTATCCCAGAAGTTCATGCACTTTTTCGAACCTAGACTGTGATTGTTTAAATGGTGTACTCAGGATTAACAAGAAGAAGTACAATTGTTTGTGTGTTATTAGTTTAGGCAAATTGTGTTTGTCTATTATTGTGACTTGGATGAAGATCAGACCACATTTTACGAGTGATTAATACAGGTAATTGCAAAGGATTCACAAATTCGTTCTTGCATTTGTAGGCTTGTTACTTCAATTCATAATTCAAGCCAGAATAACTGATGCCAAGATTAAGGAAGGCATTTTTGTTGGTCCACAAATCAAACAGGTCATCAATGACAGGCAATTCGAAGAACTTCTAGTGGGACCAGAGAAAATCACATGGAAGGCATTCAACGATGTTGTTGAAATTTTCTTGGCATCTACAGAGCACCAAACTACGTGCAGCTGGTTGACAACATGCTTCAAGCAAACAAAACCATGAAGCGCAACATGTCACTAAAGATTAATTTTCTGTATTACCATTTAGACTCCCTCCCTGCAAATCTTGGTGCTGTCAGTGACGAGCACGGTGAAAGGTTTCACCAGGACATTGTGGCCATGGAGAAACTGTATCAGGGCAACTGGAGTCCATCAATGCTGGCTGATTATTTTGGACACTTAAGCGAGAGTACAACATAGAACATAGAATAGTACAGCACAGTACAGGCCCTTCGGCCCACAATGTTGTGCCGACCCTCAAACCCTGCCTCCCATATAAGCCCCCACATTAGATTCCTCCATATACCTGTCTA
This sequence comes from Mobula birostris, assembly GCF_030028105.1. Lineage (NCBI taxonomy): Eukaryota > Metazoa > Chordata > Chondrichthyes > Myliobatiformes > Myliobatidae > Mobula > Mobula birostris. The sequence goes on from NC_092402.1 coordinate 4,498,158, forward strand.
GTAGTCTCTTAAACTTCACTAGTGTATCTGCCTCCACCACTGACTCAGGCAGTGTATTCCACACACCAACCACTCTCTGAGTAAAAAACCTTCCTCTAATATCCCCCTTGAACTTCCCACCCCTTACCTTAAAGCCATGTCCTCTTGCATTGAGCAGTGGTGCCCTGGGGAAGAGGTGCTGGCTATCCACTCTATCTATTCCTCTTATTATCTTGTACACCTCTATCATGTCTCCTCTCATCCTCCTTCTCTCCAAAGAGTAAAGCCCTAGCTCCCTTAATCTCTGAGAAAATCATCAACAAAACACTTTTAGCTGAGTTGAACTATTGCAAAGCCCCAACACCATTTTGCAATTAAACACATTATAGTCAATAAAAGTTAATTTCTTGTTTCTCCAAACTCCTACGTGATGCAAGCGGTCTGAAATTACATTTTTGTTCAGCTTCAAGCGGTCTATCACAAACAGAAAGGGTTCCTGAGGAAGCACCACTTTCGAAACAATCTGTTGTCCAGTGTAATAAACCTGATTTGGATTCTGACATGACGAAGAATCCCTCCCACCCTGCTCGTGGACTGCTTGCTCCCGCTGACAGTTTATTCCCGTTATGATGTGTTTCTGGTGCCCGGCTGCTCCTTTTTTAATTGCTGCTTTGTGTGATTTTATTTGGGGCAGATCTGCACTATGGCCCGCGGGCCGCACTGGATTGGACCGAACATGCCTGGACTCTTCCGATGCCTTTTTTTTTTTGATTTGTTGTTTTCTGTTCTTCACTCGTTCTTTTTTCCTTGCAGTTTGTACAATTTGTTCTTTTTTTTTTGCACACTGGGGGTTTGGTGTTGTTCTTTAAACAGGCTCCGTGGTGTTTCTCTGCCCCGTGGCTGTCTGTGGGAAGACAAATCTCAGGGTTGTATACTGCATATAGACTTCGACAATAAATTTACTTTGAACTTTTGGATCCCATCCAGGGGTGGGGGGAAGCGTGGAAGAGGCTACTTGGCATCACTTCCAGTAAGATGGGGGTTCGTTCAGATGCCGTGGCCTCTCAGGGGCCAACCAAAGGCGCTCTTTTTTTTCCTTTTGTTAAGTGTGTTTCCTCCAATCGCAAGACGGTCATCACTAGGTTCCCCGAGTTTCGGGCGCTCGTTGATCAGAGGAGCCAACTGGGGCGTCCCCGGTGTCGGAGGAGGTGGCTGGGGCGCCCCTGGAGTCGACGGAGCTGGCCGGCACGTCGGGGGAGCTGCTGCTCAAAGGCATTGAAGCTGCCGGGCGGATGCTGTGTGCATTGTAACCGTGGGTGATAGTCTTGGGCGTCCCTCTTGCGATCGCAAGACCCTGTTGGACATTGAGAAGGCAAGACGCTGTTTCCCTTTGTGTGGTGGTGCGACAGGTGGCGAGGGAGCTGTGTGGCCTTGGTTGTGGCGAGGACTAGGCCTGAAAGCCCTGGGCTTGCCAGCTGATGCAGTCCAGGAGAGAGACGCCGGAGGCGGTGTAGCGTGGCATCCGTACTTGGTTGGGGGCTGGCCTCTTGTGTTGGTGCTGCCCTCCAGTGTTCAAATGGTGGAATGACAGGCCAGCTTGTAGTGGCTACACACCGCTGGGAATCTATAGAGGGTATTGGACTGCATGTATGGCTTTTTTCACGTGACTCTGTTTGTTCGCTCATAATTTTGAACGTGCTGCATATGTTCTGCAGCTTGGCCCCAGAGGAATACTGGTTTGTTCAGCAGTATTTATGTACAACAGCTATAAAAATTATTCCCCCTCCCCCTCCCAGAAGTTTTCATGTTTTATTGTTTTACAACATTGAATCACAGTGGATTTAATTTGGCTTTTTTGACACCGATCAACAGAAAAAGACTCCTTTGTGTCAAAGTGAAAACAAATTTCTACAAATTGGTCTAATTTATTGTAATTATTAAAAGCAAAATAATTGATTGCATAATTACTCACCCCCTTCGAGTCAGTATTTAGTAGACGCACCTTTGGCAGCAATTACAGCCTTGAGTCTGTGTGGGTAGGTCTCTATCAGCTTTGCACATCTGGACACTACAATTTTTCCCCATTCTTCTTTACAAAACTGCTCAAGCTCTGTCAGATTGCATGGGGATCGTGAGTGAACAGCCCTTTTCAAGTCCAGCCACAAATTCTCAATTGGATTGAGGTCTGGACTCTGACTTGGCCACTCCAGGATATCAATTTTGTTGTTTTTAAGCCATTTCTGTGTAGATTTGGCTTTATGCTTGGGGTCATTGTCTTGCTGGAAAACAAATCTTCACTCAAGTCGCAGTTCTCTTGCAGACTGCATCAGGTTTTCCTCCAGGAATTCCCTGTATTTTGCTGCATTCACTTTACCCTCTACCTTCACAAGCCTTCCAGGGCCTGCTGTAGTGAAGCATCCCCACAGCATGATGCAGCCACCATCATGTTTCACGGTAGGGGTGGTGTGGTTTTGACGTTGTGTGGTGTTTGGCTTACACCAAACATAATGTTTCATCTGATGGCCAGAAAGCTCAATTTTGGTTTCATCAGACCATAAAACCTTCTTCCAGCTGACTTCAGAGTCTCCCACATGCCTTCCGGCAAACTCTAGCTGAGATTTCACTTGAGTTTTTTTTTAACAGAGGCTTTCTCTTTGCCACTCTCCCATAAAGCTGTGACTGGTGAAGCACTTGGGCAACAGCTGTTGTATGTGCCGTGTCTCCCATCTCAGCCACTGAAGCTTGTAACTCCTCCAGAGCTGTCATAGGTCTCTTGGTGGCCTCCCTCACTAGACCCCTCCTTTCATGGTCACTCAGTTTTTGAGGACGGCCTGCTCTAGGCAGATTTACAGCTGTACCATATTCTTTCCATTTCTTGATGATTGACTTAACTGCACTCCAAGGGATATTCAGTGACTTGGTCATTTTCTTGTATCCATCTCCTGACTTGTGCTTTTCAATAACCTTTTCACGGAGTTGCTTGGAGTTTTCTCTTGTCTTCATGGTGTAGTTTTTGCCAGGATACTGGCTCACCAGCAGTTGGACCTTCCAGATACAGGTTTATTTTTATGTCAGTCAATTGAAACACCTTGACTGCACACAGTGATCTCCATTTGACTAATTATGAAACTTCTAAAACCATTTGGCTGCACCGGTGATGATTTGGTGTGTCATATTAAAGAGGGTGAATATTTATGCACTCAATGATTTTGTGTTTCATATTTGTAATTAATAATTGTGGAGATCGGTTTTCACTTTGACGCAAACGTCTTTTTTCTGTTGATCAGCGTTTTTAAAAAGCCAAATTAAATCCACTGTATAAATGATAATTGTTGGCATGTGGCCAAGTGGTTAAGGCATTTGTCTAGTGATCTGAAGGTCGCTAGTTCGAGCCTCGGCTGAGGCAGCGTGTTGTGTCCTCGAGCAAGGCACTTAACCACACATTGCTCTGCGACGACACCGGTGCCAAGCTGTATGGGTCCTATTGCCCTTCTCTTGGACAACATCGGTGTCGTGGAGAGGGGAGACTTGCAGCATGGGCAACTGCCGGTCTTCCATACAACCTTGCCCAGGCCTGCGCCCTGGAAACCTTCCAAGCCGCAAATCCGCGGTCTCACGAGACTAAGGGATGCCTATTATCATAAGTGATAATTAAACTTGAATTTGATTTGATCCAAGCCAGCACCACGAGACCCAAAAACAGTGACTTCACCCAAGCAGAAAAGCTGATCAACACCTCCACCCACTAACCCACCCCTCCACACCGCCCCAACCAGCGCTGCTTTATCACTTCCTGTCAGAGTCACCTCATGTACAGACACACCTGTGCCCAGCGTCACTTTATGGACACACAATCAATATAAGCTATCTTATGTGTTTATATTTATCGTGTTTTTATTATTATTATGTTCTTTATCTTATTGTGGGGGGGGTTTTGTGCCCCATCAGATCCGGAGTAACAATTATTTAGTTCTCCTTTACACTTGGGTGCAGGAAACGACACCAAACAATCTTGAACCGTGAATTTTCCGACTAGCCTCGCAGTGCTCTCATCCATCGTGGGAAAGAGCAAAAAACTCAGACAGCTACGATCGCAAAACGCACACCTGCAGGATGCTGGCGGCCTTCTGGTTAAAGCAAAAATCACAGCCTTTTGCAGAGGTTGCATCCACTCTGAGGTGACATCTGGACATCTGGTGTGGTTTAGTTACATCTCAAGGCATCAGCTGGGGTTGGAGGGGGTAACAGCTCCTCTCTATCTCTGAGATACATCAAGGCCTTTCATTCACCTGGACCCCCTCCGGCCCCCCACCCCCCACACTTCAGCCACGCTGTTCCCTCCACCCCCGTCTCCTCTCCGCAGCTCGCAGCTCACTTGCTCTCTCACCCTCTGACCGGAACCGCCAGCTTGGCCTCTCTCTGCACAGGTTCAAGCTGACGTGCGGTGCGCCTTTGGGACTAGAACTGGAGCTGGCTTACGTACTGAGATGCACGTTCCTTAAGGTTGTCATATCCGGGGGGGGGGGGGGAGCGGGGACAAGCTCCCGCAACCTATTAAATGCTCCCGATGGCGTGGGTCTAAAACAGCCTCTGACAACAAAGTAAATGGCAGGATACTTGCTAGTGTGGAGGAGCAGAGGGATCTCGGGGTACATGTCCACACATCCCTGAAAGCTGCCTCACAGGTGGATAGGGTAGTTAAGAAAGCTTATGGGGTGTTAGCTTTCATAAGTCGAGGGATAGAGTTTAAGAGTCGCGATGTAATGATGCAGCTCTATAAAACTCTGGTTAGGCCACACTTGGAGTACTGTGTCCAGTTCTGGTCACCTCACTACAGGAAGGATGTGGAAGCATTGGAAAGGGCACAGAGGAGATTTACCAGGATGCTGCCTGGTTTACAGAGTATGCATTATGATCAGAGATTAAGGGAGCTAGGGCTTTACTCTTTGGAGAGAAGGAGGATGAGAGGAGACATGATAGAGGTGTACAAGATAATAAGAGGAATAGATAGAGTGGATAGCCAGCGCCTCTTCCCCAGGGCACCACTGCTCAATACAAGAGGACATGGCTTTAAGGTAAGGGGTGGGAAGTTCAAGGGGGATATTAGAGGAAGGTTTTTTACTCAGAGAGTGGTTGGTGCGTGGAATGCACTGCCTGAGCCAGTGTTGGAGGCAGATACACTGGTGAAGTTTAAGAGTCTACTAGACAGGTATATGGAGGAATTTAAGGTGGGGTCTTATATGGGAGGCAGGGTTTGAGGGTTGGCACAACATGGTGGGCTGAAGGGCCTGTACTGTGCTGTACTATTCTATGTTCTATGTAACCAAGTCCAGCTCCCGGCCTTCACGTGTGGTTTAGCTACTAATCCCGGTGGAACCGTGTCTACTGACAGGAGAAGGGGCAAAGGCGGGTTCCTGGCGCCTTAAAACCAGTCGCTCCGGGCAGACGGGGCTCGTCAGCCGTGGTCGGCAGCTCATCTGGGAGAAGGAAAACTCCGATCTCAAACCTCCCGCCGCCTTGCGGCTGCACCCACTCATGGGGACGGCTTCGGGAGTGAACCCTGAGGGGAAAAATCCGGAGCTGGAGTCCCCGAAGCAGTCCTACGTTGAGTTCAACGCTGACCGGCAACTCCCACGATGCTGCTGGTGCCAAATTGTACCGGTCTCATTCATTGCCAGAGGCAGCTGTGGGTATATTTACATGGAACATAGAACATAGAATAGTACAGCACAGTACAGGCCCTTCGACCCTCAAACCCTGCCTCCCATATAACCCCCCCCCCTTAGATTCCTCCATATACCTGTCTAGTAGTCTCTTAAACTTCACTAGTGTATCTGCCTCCACCACTGACTCAGGCAGTGCATTCCACACACCAACCACTCTCTGAGTAAAAATACTTCCTCTAATATCCCCCTTGAACTTCCCACCCCTTACCTTAAAGCCATGTCCTCTTGTATTGAGCAGTGGTGCCCTGGGGAAGAGGTGCTGGCTATCCACTCTATCTATTCCTCTTATTATCTTGTATACCTCGATCATGTCTCCTCTCATCCTCCTTCTCTCCAAAGAGGTTTACAGAGGAGGCTGATTTGTTCTTGATTTGTCAGGGCATCAAAAGTTACAGGGAGAAGACAGGAGAAGGGGGTTGAGAGGGATAGTAAATCAGCCTTGATGGAATGGTGCAGCAGACTTGATGGGCTGAATGGCCTTACTCTGCTCCTGTGTCTTATGGTTTTCACATGTCCTCTAAGGTGAAGGCCTGGGTGAAGGCCACTGTTTCCTCTAAGCTGCACGAGTGCACAGCCGCACAGTAACCGAAAGGCCCCCGTGCACATAGCCTTTGTTGCCCTGCAGCTGAAATCTTCTTTTGTATAATGTTAATATAATTTTGAGATATCCTGTCTGAATGTGATCCATAAATTTCCTAAATAATAAACATACCACAACCTTTACTTTGAAACATTTTGGAGCTTCAACATATTTACATTGTCAGTTATAACACATACAGACATTCGTTAGTCTCGTGAGACCATGGATTTGCGCCTTGGAAAGTTTCCAGGGCGCAGGCCTGGCAAGGTTGTATGGAAGACCGGCAGTTGCCCATGCTACAAGTCTCCCCTCTCCACGACACCGATGTTGTCCAAGGGAAGGGCATTAGGACCCATACAGCTTGGCACCGGTGTCCTCGCAGAGCAATGTGTGGTTAAGTGCCTTGCTCAAGGACACAACACGCTGCCTCAGCTGAGGCTCGAACTAGCGACCTTCAGATCACTAGACCGACGCCTTAACCACTTGGCCACGCGCACTGTTACAACAAACACAGAAAGGAAGTCAGTAGCTCCTTATTAATAAGTTTAAATTTAAAAAGTCCAAGTTTAAAAGTTTATGAAACGTGAAAGCTTTCCTTATTATACCCTTCAATTAATAAATAAAATCAAAAGAATGTAATTTTTCAGTTTTCATAGCATGCATATTGCAAAAAAAACAAATAAAGTTTTCAGGCCGTGTAAAAAGTTTTCAGACCATGCAATGGCTGGTCCACGCATCAATAATTAAAATCAGATTGAATGCAGTAATATCAATGGTCCGGTTGCTAATTTTGATGATCACACTTTGAGGCACAGGGAACTTAAGCAGTGAAGGGGTTGTAAAGAGATACTAGATTAATTGACTGAATGGGTAAGTGTAATATTCAAACCTGCAAATCGGTCATGTTGGTAAAATGCGTGAAAAAGTAAATAGATTATCTAACAGATGAGAGATTGCAGACAGATCTCTCAAAACATGGTTTGCAAAAGAACCTACCAATTTGTTGGTTCAGAAGGGAATGCTATAGAAACGCCAAGCCAATGCCCTTGAACGAAAAGTAGTGAATCACCGGAAGTAGTGAAGACCTCCCCACCGTTCAGCAGATCTACCCGGAGCACTGTCACAGGAAAGCAGCGGCCATCATCAGGGACCCCCACCACCCAGGTCGTGCTCTCTTCTCACTGCTACCATCAGGAAGGAGGTACAGGAGCCTCAGGTCCCACACCACCAGGTTCAGGAACAGCTATTACCCCTCAACCATCAGGAAGGAGGTACAGGAGCCTCAGGACCCACACCACCAGGTTCAGGAACAGTTATTACCCCTCAACCATCAGGAGAGAAGGTACAGGAGCCTCAGGACCCACACCACCAGGTTCAGGAACAGTTATTACCCCCTCAACCATCAGGAAGGAGGTGCAGGAGCCTCAGGACCCACACCACCAGGTTCAGGAACAGTTATTACCCCCTCAACCATCAGGAAGGAGGTACAGGAGCCTCAGGACCCACACCACCAGGTTCAGGAACAGTTATTACCCCTCAACCATCAGGAGAGAAGGTACAGGAGCCTCAGGACCCACACCACCAGGTTCAGGAACAGTTATTACCCCTCAACCATCAGGAAAGAGGTACAGAAGACTCAGGACCCACACCACCAGGTTCAGGGACAGTTATTACCCCCTCAACCATCAGGAAGGAGGTACAGGAGCCTCAGGACCCTCACCACCAGCTTCAGGAACAGTTATTACCCCTCAACTATCAGGAAGGAGGTACAGGAGCCTCAGGTCCCACACCACCAGGTTCAGGAACGGTTATTACCCCTCAACCATCAGGAAGGCGGTACAGGATCCTCAGGTCCCATATTACCAGGTTCAGGAACAGTTATTACCCCCTCAACCATCAGGAAGGAGGTACAGGAGCCTCAGGACTCACACCACCAGGTTCAGGAACAGTTATTACCCCTCAACCATCAGGAGAGAAGGTACAGGAGCCTCAGGACCCACACCACCAGGTTCAGGAACAGTTATTACCCCTCAACCATCAGGAAGGAGGTACAGGAACCTCAGGTCCCACACCACCAGGTTCAGGAACAGTTATTACCCCCTCAACCATCAGGAAGGAGATACAGGAGCCTCAGGACCCACACCACCAGGTTCAGGAACAGTTATTACCCCTCAACTATCAGGAAGGAGGTACAGGAGCCTCAGGTCCCACACCACCAGGTTCAGGAACAGTTACTACCCCCTGAACCATCAAGAAGGAGGTACAGGAGCCTCAGGACCCACACCACCAGGTTCAGGAACAGTTATTACCCCCTCAACCATCAGGAAGGAGGTACAGGAGCCTCAGGACCCACACCACCAGGTTCAGGAACAGTTATTACCCCCTCAACCATCAGGAAGGAGATACGGGAGCCTCAGGTCCCACACCACCAGGTTCAGGAACAGTTATTACCCCTCAACCATCAGGAAGGAGGTACAGGAGTCTCAGGTCCCACACCACCAGCTTCAGGAACAGTTATTACCCCCTCAACCATCAGGAAGGAGGTACAGGAGCCTCAGGAACCACACCACCAGCTTCAGGAACAGTTATTACCCCTCAACCATCAGGAAGGAGGTACAGGAGCCTCAGGTCCCACACCACCAGGTTCAGGAACAGTTATTACCCCCTCAACCATCAGGAAGGAGGTACAGGAGCCTCAGGACCCACACCACCAGCTTCAGGAACAGTTATTACCCCTCAACTATCAGGAAGGAGGTACAGGAGCCTCAGGTCCCACACCACCAGGTTCAGGAACAGTTATTAACCCTCAACCATCAGGAAGGAGGTACAGGAGCCTCAGGTCCCACACCACCAGGTTCAGGAACAGTTATTACCCCCTCAACCATCAGGAAGGAGGTACAGGAGCCTCAGGACCCACACCACCAGCTTCAGGAACAGTTATTACCCCTCAACTATCAGGAGAGAAGGTACAGGAGCCTCAGGACCCACACCACCAGGTTCAGGAGCAGTTATTACCCCCTCAACCATCAGGAAGGAGATACAGGAGCCTCAGGACCCACACCACCAGGTTCAGGAACAGTTATTACCCCTCAACTATCAGGAAGCAGGTACAGGAGCCTCAGGTCCCACACCACCAGATTCAGGAACAGTTACTACCCCCTGAACCATCAAGAAGGAGGTACAGGAGCCTCAGGACCCACACCACCAGGTTCAGGAACAGTTATTACCCCCTCAACCATCAGGAAGGAGGTACAGGAGCCTCAGGACCCACACCACCAGGTTCAGGAACAGTTATTACCCCCTCAACCATCAGGAAGGAGATACAGGAGCCTCAGGACCCACACCACCAGGTTCAGGAACAGTTATTACCCCTCAACTATCAGGAAGGAGGTACAGGAGCCTCAGGTCCCACACCACCAGGTTCAGGAACAGTTATTACCCCCTCAACCATCAGGAAGGAGGTACAGGAGCCTCAGGACCCACACCACCAGCTTCAGGAACAGTTATTACCCCTCAACTATCAGGAAGGAGGTACAGGAGCCTCAAGTCCCACACCACCAGGTTCAGGAACAGTTATTACCCCTCAACCATCAGGAAGGAGGTACAGGAGCCTCAGGTCCCACACCACCAGGTTCAGGAACAGTTATTACCCCCTCAACCATCAGGAAGGAGGTACAGGAGCATCAGGACCCACACCACGAGCTTCAGGAACAGTTATTACCCCTCAACTATCAGGAAGGAGGTACAGGAGCCTCAGGTCCCACACCACCAGGTTCAGGAACAGTTATTACCCACTCAACCATCAGGAAGGAGGTACAGGAGCCTCAGGACCCACACCACCAGGTTCAGGAACGGTTATTACCCCTCAACCATCAGGAAGGCGGTACAGGATCCTCAGGTCCCATACCACCAGGTTCAGGAACAGTTATTACCCCCTCAACCATCAGGAAGGAGGTACAGGAGCCTCAGGACTCACACCACCAGGTTCAGGAACAGTTATTACCCCTCAACCATCAGGAAGGAGGTACAGGAGCCTCAGGTCCCACACCACCAGGTTCAGGAACAGTTATTACCCCTCAACCATCAGGAAGGAGGTACAGGAGCCTCAGGTCCCACACCACCAGGTTCAGGAACAGTTACTACCCCCTCAACCATCAAGAAGGAGGTACAGGAGCCTCAGGTCCCACACCACCAGCTTCAGGAACAGTTATTACCCCTCAAATATCAGGAAGGAGGTACAGGAGCCTCAGGACGCACACCACCAGGTTCAGGAACAGTTATTACCCCTCAACCATCAGGAGAGAAGGTACAGGAGCCTCAGGACCCACACCACCAGGTTCAGGAACGGTTATTACCCCTCAACCATCAGGAAGGAGGAACAGGAGCCTCAGGTCCCACACCACCAGGTTCAGGAGCAGTTATTACCCCCTCAACCATCAGGAAGGAGATACAGGAGCCTCAGGACCCACACCACCAGGTTCAGGAACAGTTATTACCCCTCAACCATCAGGAAGGAGGTACAGGAGCCTCAGGTCCCACACCACCAGGTTCAGGAACAGTTACTACCCCCTGAACCATCAAGAAGGAGGTACAGGAGCCTCAGGACCCACACCACCAGGTTCAGGAACAGTTATTACCCCCTTAACCATCAGGAAGGAGGTACAGGAGCCTCAGGACCCACACCACCAGGTTCAGGAACAGTTATTACCCCCTCAACCATCAGGAAGGAGATACGGGAGCCTCAGGTCCCACACCACCAGGTTCAGGAACAGTTATTACTCCTCAACCATCAGGAAGGAGGTACAGGAGTCTCAGGTCCCACACCACCAGCTTCAGGAACAGTTATTACCCCCTCAACCATCAGGAAGGAGGTACAGGAGCCTCAGGAACCACACCACCAGCTTCAGGAACAGTTATTACCCCTCAACCATCAGGAAGGAGGTACAGGAGCCTCAGGTCCCACACCACCAGGTTCAGGAACAGTTATTACCCCCTCAACCATCAGGAAGGAGGTACAGGAGCCTCAGGACCCACACCACCAGCTTCAGGAACAGTTATTACCCCTCAACTATCAGGAAGGAGGTACAGGAGCCTCAGGTCCCACACCACCAGGTTCAGGAACAGTTATTACCCCTCAACCATCAGGAAGGAGGTACAGGAGCCTCAGGTCCCACACCACCAGGTTCAGGAACAGTTATTACCCCCTCAACCATCAGGAAGGAGGTACAGGAGCCTCAGGACCCACACCACCAGCTTCAGGAACAGTTATTACCCCTCAACTATCAGGAGAGAAGGTACAGGAGCCTCAGGTCCCACACCACCAGGTTCAGGAGCAGTTATTACCCCCTCAACCATCAGGGAGGAGATACAGGAGCCTCAGGACCCACACCACCAGGTTCAGGAACAGTTATTACCCCTCAACTATCAGGAAGCAGGTACAGGAGCCTCAGGTCCCACACCACCAGATTCAGGAACAGTTACTACCCCCTGAACCATCAAGAAGGAGGTACAGGAGCCTCAGGACCCACACCACCAGGTTCAGGAACAGTTATTACCCCCTCAACCATCAGGAAGGAGGTACAGGAGCCTCAGGACCCACACCACCAGGTTCAGGAACAGTTATTACCCCCTCAACCATCAGGAAGGAGATACAGGAGCCTCAGGACCCACACCACCAGGTTCAGGAACAGTTATTACCCCTCAACTATCAGGAAGGAGGTACAGGAGCCTCAGGTCCCACACCACCAGGTTCAGGAACAGTTATTACCCCTCAACCATCAGGAAGGAGGTACAGGAGTCTCAGGTCCCACACCACCAGCTTCAGGAACAGTTATTACCCCCTCAACCATCAGGAAGGAGGTACAGGAGCCTCAGGAACCACACCACCAGCTTCAGGAACAGTTATTACCCCCTCAACCATCAGGAAGGAGGTACAGGAGCCTCAGGTCCCACACCACCAGGTTCAGGAACAGTTATTACCCCCTCAACCATCAGGAAGGAGGTACAGGAGCCTCAGGACCCACACCACCAGCTTCAGGAACAGTTATTACCCCTCAACTATCAGGAAGGAGGTACAGGAGCCTCAAGTCCCACACCACCAGGTTCAGGAACAGTTATTACCCCTCAACCATCAGGAAGGAGGTACAGGAGCCTCAGGTCCCACACCACCAGGTTCAGGAACAGTTATTACCCCCTCAACCATCAGGAAGGAGGTACAGGAGCATCAGGACCCACACCACCAGCTTCAGGAACAGTTATTACCCCTCAACTATCAGGAAGGAGGTACAGGAGCCTCAGGTCCCACACCACCAGGTTCAGGAACAGTTATTACCCACTCAACCATCAGGAAGGAGGTACAGGAGCCTCAGGACCCACACCACCAGGTTCAGGAACGGTTATTACCCCTCAACCATCAGGAAGGCGGTACAGGATCCTCAGGTCCCATACCACCAGGTTCAGG